>NC_092776.1:74373601-74673601 GCF_047496795.1 Chiloscyllium punctatum
TGTAACACATCCAGGGAAGAGCAGACTGACCCCACTCTGTCAATGTAACACACCCAGGGAAGAGCAGACTGACCCCACTCTGTCAATGTAACACACCCAGGGAAGAGCAGACTGACCCCACTCTGTCAATGTAACACACCCAGGGATGAGCAGACTGACCTCACTCTGTCAAAGTAACACACCCAGGGAAGAGCAGACTGACCCCACTCTGTCAATGTAACACACCCTGGGAAGAGCAGAATGACCCCACTCGGTCAATGTAACGGACCAGGGAAGAGCAGACTGATCCCACTCTGTCAATGTAACACACCCAGGGAAGAGCAGACTGACCCCACTCTGTCAAAGTAACACACCCAGGGAAGAGCAGACTGACCCCACTCTGTCAATGTAACACACCCAGGGAAGAGCAGAATGACCCCACTCTGTCAATGTAACGGACCCAGGGAAGGGCAGACTGACCCCACTCTGTCAATGTAACAGACCCAGGGAAGAGCAGACTGACCCCACTCTGTCAATGTAACAAACCCAGGGAAGAGCAGACTGACCCCTCTCTGTCAATGTAACACACCCAGGGAAGAGCAGACTGCCCTCACTCTGTCAATGTAACACACCCAGGGAAGAGCCGACTGACCCCACTCTGTCAAAGTAACACACCCAGGGAAGAGCAGACTGACTCCACTCTGTCAAAGTAACACACCCAGGGAAGAGCAGACTGACCCCATTTTGTCAAAGTAACACACCCAGGGAAGAGCATAGTGAACCCACTCTGTCAATGTAACACACCCAGGGAAGAACAGACTGACCCCACTCTGTCAATGTAACACATCCAGGGAAGAGCAGACTGACCCCACTCTGTCTATGTAACACACCCAGGGAAGAGCAGAGTGACTCCACTCTGTCAATGTAACACACCCAGGGAAGAGCAGACTGACTTCACTCTGTCAATGTAACACACCAAGGGAAGAGCAGACTGACCACACTCTGTCAATGTAACACACCCAGGGAAGGGCAGACTGACCCCACTCTGTCAATGTAACAGACCCAGGGAAGAGCAAACTGACCCCACTCTGTCAATGTAACAGACCCAGGGAAGGGCAGAGTGACCCCACTCTGTCAATGTAACACACCCAGGGAAGAGCAGACTGACTCCACTCTGTCAATGTAACACACGCAGGGAAGAGCAGACTGACTCCACTCTGTCAATGTAACACACCCAGGGAAGAGCAGACTGACCCCACTCTGTCAATGTAACAGACCCAGGGAAGAGCAGACTGACCCCACTCTGTCAATGTAACACACCCAGGGAAGAGCAGACTGACTCCACTCTGTCAATGTAACACACCCTGGGAAGAGCAGACTGACTCCACTCTGTCAATGTAACACACCCAGGGAAGAGCAGACTGACTCCACTCTGTCAATGTAACACACCCAGGGAAGAGCAGACTGACCCCACTCTGTCAATGTAACACACCCAGGGAAGAGCAGACTGACCCCACTCTGTCAATGTAACACACCCAGGGAAGAGCAGACTGCCCTCACTCTGTCAATGTAACACACCCAGGGAAGAGCAGACTGACCCCACTCTGTCAATGTAACATACCCAGGGAAGAGTAGACTGACCTCACTCTGTCAATTTAACACACCCTGGGGAGAGTAGACTGACTCCACTCTGACAATGTAACACACCCAGGGAAGAGCAGACTGACCCCACTCTGTCAATGTAACACACCCAGGGAAGAGCAGACTGACCCCACTCTGTCAATGTAACACACCCAGGGAAGAGCAGACTGACCCCACTCTGTCAATGTAACACACCCAGGGAAGAGCAGACTGCCCTCACTCTGTCAATGTAACACACCCAGGGAAGAGCAGACTGACCCCACTCTGACAATGTAACATACCCAGGGAAGAGTAGACTGACCTCACTCTGTCAATTTAACACACCCTGGGGAGAGTAGACTGACTCCACTCTGACAATGTAACACACCCAGGGAAGAGCAGACTGACCCCACTCTGTCAATGTAACACACCCAGGGAAGAGCAGACTGACCCCACTCTGTCAATGTAACACACCCAGGGAAGAGCAGACTGACCCCACTCTGTCAATGTAACACACCCAGGGAAGAGCAGACTGACCCCACTCTTTCAATGTAACACACCCAGGGAAGAGCAGACTGACCTCACTCTGTCAATGTAACACACCCTGGGAAGAGCAGACTGACCCCACTCTGTCAATGTAACACACCCAGGGAAGAGCAGACTGACCGCACTCTGTCAATGAAACACACCCTGGGAAGAGCAGACTGACCCCACTCTGTCAATGTAACACACCCAGGGATGAGTAGACTGACCCCACTCTGTCAATGTAACAGACTGAGGGAAGAGCAGACTGACCCCACTGTGTCAGTGTAACACACCCAGGGAAGAGCAGACTGACTCCACTCTGTCAATGTAACACACCCAGGGAAGAGCAGACTGACCCCACTCTGTCAATGTAACACACCCAGGGAAGAGCAGACTGACCCCACTCTGTCAATGTAACACACCCAGGGAAGAGCAGACTGCCCTCACTCTGTCAATGTAACACACCCAGGGAAGAGCAGACTGACCCCACTCTGTCAATGTAACATACCCAGGGAAGAGTAGACTGACCTCACTCTGTCAATTTAACACACCCTGGGGAGAGTAGACTGACTCCACTCTGACAATGTAACACACCCAGGGAAGAGCAGACTGACCCCACTCTGTCAATGTAACACACCCAGGGAAGAGCAGACTGACCCCACTCTGTCAATGTAACACACCCAGGGAAGAGCAGACTGACCCCACTCTGTCAATGTAACACACCCAGGGAAGAGCAGACTGCCCTCACTCTGTCAATGTAACACACCCAGGGAAGAGCAGACTGACCCCACTCTGTCAATGTAACATACCCAGGGAAGAGTAGACTGACCTCACTCTGTCAATTTAACACACCCTGGGGAGAGTAGACTGACTCCACTCTGACAATGTAACACACCCAGGGAAGAGCAGACTGACCCCACTCTGTCAATGTAACACACCCAGGGAAGAGCAGACTGACCCCACTCTGTCAATGTAACACACTCAGGGAAGAGCAGACTGACCCCACTCTGTCAATGTAACACACCCAGGGAAGAGCAGACTGACCCCACTCTTTCAATGTAACACACCCAGGGAAGAGCAGACTGACCTCACTCTGTCAATGTAACACACCCTGGGAAGAGCAGACTGACCCCACTCTGTCAATGTAACACACCCAGGGAAGAGCAGACTGACCCCACTCTGTCAATGAAACACACCCTGGGAAGAGCAGACTGACCCCACTCTGTCAATGTAACACACCCAGGGATGAGTAGACTGACCCCACTCTGTCAATGTAACAGACTGAGGGAAGAGCAGACTGACCCCACTGTGTCAGTGTAACACACCCAGGGAACAGCAGACTGACTTCACTCTGTCAATGTAACACACCCAGGGAAGAGCAGACTGACTCCACTCTGTCAATGTAACACACCCAGGGAAGAGCAGACTGACTCCACTCTGTCAATGTAACACACTCAGAGAAGAGCAGACTGACCCCACTGTGTCAGTGTAAAACACCCAGGGAATAGCAGACTGACTTCACTCTGTCAAAGTAACACGCCCAGGGAAGAGCAGACTGACTCCACTCTGTCAATGTAACACACCCAGGGAAGAGCAGACTGACCTCACTCTGTCAATGTAACACACCCTGGGAGGAGCAGACTGACGCCACTCTATCAATGTACCACACTCAGGGAAGAGCAGACTGACCCCACGCTGTCGATTTAACGCACCAAGGGAAGAGCACACTGACCCCACTCTGTCAATGTAACTCAGCCAGGGAAGAGCAGACTGACGCCACTCTATCAATGTACCACACTCAGGGAAGAGCAGACTGTCCCACGCTGTCAATGTAACACACCCAGGGAAGAGCAGACTGCCCCACTCTGTCAATGAAACACACCCTGGGAAGAGCAGACTGACCCCACTCTGTCAATGTAACACACCCAGGGATGAGCAGACTGACCCCACTCTGTCAATGTAACACACTCAGGGAAGAGCAGACTGACCCCACTGTGTCAGTGTAACACACCCAGGAACAGCAGACTGACTTCACTCTGTCAATGTAACACACCCAGGGAAGAGCAGACTGATTCCACTCTGTCAATGTAACACACCCAGGGAAGAGCAGACTGACTCTACTCTGTCAATGAAACACACTCAGGGAAGAGCAGACTGACCCCACTGTGTCCGTGTAACACACCCAGGGAATGGCAGACTGACTTCACTCTGTCAATGTAACACGCCCAGGGAACAGCAGACTGACTCCACTCTGTCAATGTAACTCACCCAGGGAAGAGCTGACTTACTTCACTGTGTCAATGTAACACACCCAGGGAAGAGCAGACTGACCACACTCTGTCAATGTAACAGCCCCAGGGAAGGGCAGACTGACCTCACTCTGTCAATGTAACACACCCATGGAAGAGCAGACTGACTCCACTCTGTCAATGTAACACACCCAGGGAAGAGCAGACTGACTCCACTCTGTCAATCTAACACACCCAGGGAAGAGCCGACTGACCCCACTCTGTCAAAGTAACACACCCAGGGAAGAGCAGACTGACTCCACTCTGTCAAAGTAACACACCCAGGGAAGAGCAGACTGACCCCATTTTGTCAAAGTAACACACCCAGGGAAGAGCATAGTGAACCCACTCTGTCAATGTAACACACCCAGGGAAGAACAGACTGACCCCACTCTGTCAATGTAACACATCCAGGGAAGAGCAGACTGACCCCACTCTGTCTATGTAACACACCCAGGGAAGAGCAGAGTGACTCCACTCTGTCAATGTAACACACCCAGGGAAGAGCAGACTGACTTCACTCTGTCAATGTAACACACCAAGGGAAGAGCAGACTGACCACACTCTGTCAATGTAACACACCCAGGGAAGGGCAGACTGACCCCACTCTGTCAATGTAACAGACCCAGGGAAGAGCAAACTGACCCCACTCTGTCAATGTAACAGACCCAGGGAAGGGCAGAGTGACCCCACTCTGTCAATGTAACACACCCAGGGAAGAGCAGACTGACTCAACTCTGTCAATGTAACACACGCAGGGAAGAGCAGACTGACTCCACTCTGTCAATGTAACACACCCAGGGAAGAGCAGACTGACCCCACTCTGTCAATGTAACAGACCCAGGGAAGAGCAGACTGACCCCACTCTGTCAATGTAACAGACCCAGGGAAGAGCAAACTGACCCCACTCTGTCAATGTAACAGACCCAGGGAAGGGCAGAGTGACCCCACTCTGTCAATGTAACACACCCAGGGAAGAGCAGACTGACTCCACTCTGTCAATGTAACACACGCAGGGAAGAGCAGACTGACTTCACTCTGTCAATGTAACACACCCAGGGAAGAGCAGACTGACCCCACTCTGTCAATGTAACAGACCCAGGGAAGAGCAGACTGACCCCACTCTGTCAATGTAACACACCCAGGGAAGAGCAGACTGACTCCACTCTGTCAATGTAACACACCCTGGGAAGAGCAGACTGACTCCACTCTGTCAATGTAACACACCCAGGGAAGAGCAGACTGACTCCACTCTGTCAATGTAACACACCCAGGGAAGAGCAGACTGACCACACTCTGTCAATGTAACACACCCTGGGAAGAGCAGACTGACTCCACTCTGTCAATGTAACACACCCAGCGAAGAGCAGACTGACCACACTCTGTCAATGTAACACACCCAGGGAAGAGCAGAATGACCCCACTCTGTCAATGTAACAGACCCAGGGAAGGGCAGACTGACACCACTCTGTCAATGTTACAGACCCGGGGAAGACCAGACTGACCCCACTCTGTCAATGTAACACACCCAGGGAAGAGCAGACTGACCCCTCTCTGTCATTGTAACACACCCAGGGAAGAGCAGACTGACCCCACTTTGTCAATGTAACAGACCCAGGGAAGGGCAGACTTACCCCACTCTGTCATTGTAACAGACCCAGGGAAGGGCAGACTGACCCCACTCTGTCAATGTAACACACCCAGGGAAGAGCAGACTGACTCCACTCTGACAATGTAACACACCCAGGGAAGAGCAGACTGCCCTCACTCTGTCAATGTAACACACCCAGGGAAGAGCAGACTGACCCCACTCTGTCAATGTAACATACCCAGGCAAGAGTAGACTGACCTCACTCTGTGAATTTAACACACCCTGGGGAGAGTAGACTGACTCCACTCTGACAATTTAACACACCCAGGGAAGAGCAGACTGACCCCACTCTGTCAATGTAACACACCCAGGGATGAGCAGACTGACCCCACTCTCTCAATGTGACATACCCAGGGAAGAGCTGACTGACCGCACTCTGTCAATGTAACACACCCAGGGAAGAACAGACAGACGCCACTCTGTCAATGTAACACATCCAGGGAAGAGCAGACTGACCCCACTCTGTCAATGTAACACACCCAGGGAAGAGCAGACTGACCCCACTCTGTCAATGTAACACACCCAGGGAAGAGCAGACTGACCCCACTCTGTCAATGTAACACACCCAGGGATGAGCAGACTGACCTCACTCTGTCAAAGTAACACACCCAGGGAAGAGCAGACTGACCCCACTCTGTCAATGTAACACACCCTGGGAAGAGCAGAATGACCCCACTCGGTCAATGTAACGGACCAGGGAAGAGCAGACTGATCCCACTCTGTCAATGTAACACACCCAGGGAAGAGCAGACTGACCCCACTCTGTCAAAGTAACACACCCAGGGAAGAGCAGACTGATCCCACTCTGTCAATGTAACACACCCAGGGAAGAGCAGAATGACCCCACTCTGTCAATGTAACGGACCCAGGGAAGGGCAGACTGACCCCACTCTGTCAATGTAACAGACCCAGGGAAGAGCAGACTGACCCCACTCTGTCAATGTAACAAACCCAGGGAAGAGCAGACTGACCCCTCTCTGTCAATGTAACACACCCAGGGAAGAGCAGACTGACCCCACTCTGTCAATGTAACAGACCCAGGGAAGGGGAGACTGACCCCACACTGTCATTGTAACAGACCCAGGGAAGGGCAGACTGACCCCACTCTGTCAATGTAACACACCCAGGGAAGAGCCGACTGACCCCACTCTGTCAAAGTAACACACCCAGGGAAGAGCAGACTGACTCCACTCTGTCAAAGTAACACACCCAGGGAAGAGCAGACTGACCCCATTTTGTCAAAGTAACACACCCAGGGAATAGCATAGTGAACCCACTCTGTCAATGTAACACACCCAGGGAAGAACAGACTGACCCCACTCTGTCAATGTAACACATCCAGGGAAGAGCAGACTGACCCCACTCTGTCTATGTAACACACCCAGGGAAGAGCAGAGTGACTCCACTCTGTCAATGTAACACACCCAGGGAAGAGCAGACTGACTTCACTCTGTCAATGTAACACACCAAGGGAAGAGCAGACTGACCACACTCTGTCAATGTAACACACCCAGGGAAGGGCAGACTGACCCCACTCTGTCAATGTAACAGACCCAGGGAAGAGCAAACTGACCCCACTCTGTCAATGTAACAGACCCAGGGAAGGGCAGAGTGACCCCACTCTGTCAATGTAACACACCCAGGGAAGAGCAGACTGACTCCACTCTGTCAATGTAACACACGCAGGGAAGAGCAGACTGACTCCACTCTGTCAATGTAACACACCCAGGGAAGAGCAGACTGACCCCACTCTGTCAATGTAACAGACCCAGGGAAGAGCAGACTGACCCCACTCTGTCAATGTAACACACCCAGGGAAGAGCAGACTGACTCCACTCTGTCAATGTAACACACCCTGGGAAGAGCAGACTGACTCCACTCTGTCAATGTAACACACCCAGGGAAGAGCAGACTGACTCCACTCTGTCAATGTAACACACCCAGGGAAGAGCAGACTGTCCCCACTCTGTCAATGTAACACACCCAGGGAAGAGCAGACTGACCCCACTCTGTCAATGTAACACACCCAGGGAAGAGCAGACTGCCCTCACTCTGTCAATGTAACACACCCAGGGAAGAGCAGACTGACCCCACTCTGTCAATGTAACATACCCAGGGAAGAGTAGACTGACCTCACTCTGTCAATTTAACACACCCTGGGGAGAGTAGACTGACTCCACTCTGACAATGTAACATACCCAGGGAAGAGTAGACTGACCTCACTCTGTCAATGTAACACACCCTGGGGAGAGTAGACTGACTCCACTCTGACAATGTAACACACCCAGGGAAGAGCAGACTGACCCCACTCTGTCAATGTAACACACCCAGGGAAGAGCAGACTGACCCCACTCTGTCAATGTAACACACCCAGGGAAGAGCAGACTGACCCCACTCTGTCAATGTAACACACCCAGGGAAGAGCAGACTGACCCCACTCTTTCAATGTAACACACCCTGGGAAGAGCAGACTGACCCCACTCTGTCAATGTAACACACCCAGGGAAGAGCAGACTGACCCCACTCTGTCAATGAAACACACCCAGGGAAGAGCAGACTGACCCCACTCTGTCAATGTAACACACCCAGGGAAGAGCAGACTGACCCCACTCTGTCAATGTAACACACCCAGGGAAGAGCAGACTGCCCTCACTCTGTCAATGTAACACACCCAGGGAAGAGCAGACTGACCCCACTCTGTCAATGTAACATACCCAGGGAAGAGTAGACTGACCTCACTCTGTCAATTTAACACACCCTGGGGAGAGTAGACTGACTCCACTCTGACAATGTAACACACCCAGGGATGAGCAGACTGACCCCACTCTGTCAATGTAACACACTCAGGGAAGAGCAGACTGACCCCACTGTGTCAGTGTAACACACCCAGGAACAGCAGACTGACTTCACTCTGTCAATGTAACACACCCAGGGAAGAGCAGACTGATTCCACTCTGTCAATGTAACACACCCAGGGAAGAGCAGACTGACTCTACTCTGTCAATGAAACACACTCAGGGAAGAGCAGACTGACCCCACTGTGTCCGTGTAACACACCCAGGGAATGGCAGACTGACTTCACTCTGTCAATGTAACACGCCCAGGGAACAGCAGACTGACTCCACTCTGTCAATGTAACTCACCCAGGGAAGAGCTGACTTACTTCACTGTGTCAATGTAACACACCCAGGGAAGAGCAGACTGACCACACTCTGTCAATGTAACACACCCAGGGAAGGGCAGACTGACCCCACTCTGTCAATGTAACAGCCCCAGGGAAGGGCAGACTGACCTCACTCTGTCAATGTAACACACCCATGGAAGAGCAGACTGACTCCACTCTGTCAATGTAACACACCCAGGGAAGAGCAGACTGACTCCACTCTGTCAATCTAACACACCCAGGGAAGAGCCGACTGACCCCACTCTGTCAAAGTAACACACCCAGGGAAGAGCAGACTGACTCCACTCTGTCAAAGTAACACACCCAGGGAAGAGCAGACTGACCCCATTTTGTCAAAGTAACACACCCAGGGAAGAGCATAGTGAACCCACTCTGTCAATGTAACACACCCAGGGAAGAACAGACTGACCCCACTCTGTCAATGTAACACATCCAGGGAAGAGCAGACTGACCCCACTCTGTCTATGTAACACACCCAGGGAAGAGCAGAGTGACTCCACTCTGTCAATGTAACACACCCAGGGAAGAGCAGACTGACTTCACTCTGTCAATGTAACACACCAAGGGAAGAGCAGACTGACCACACTCTGTCAATGTAACACACCCAGGGAAGAGCAGACTGACTCCACTCTGTCAATGTAACACACGCAGGGAAGAGCAGACTGACTCCACTCTGTCAATGTAACACACCCAGGGAAGAGCAGACTGACCCCACTCTGTCAATGTAACAGACCCAGGGAAGAGCAGACTGACCCCACTCTGTCAATGTAACAGACCCAGGGAAGAGCAAACTGACCCCACTCTGTCAATGTAACAGACCCAGGGAAGGGCAGAGTGACCCCACTCTGTCAATGTAACACACCCAGGGAAGAGCAGACTGACTCCACTCTGTCAATGTAACACACGCAGGGAAGAGCAGACTGACTCCACTCTGTCAATGTAACACACCCAGGGAAGAGCAGACTGACCCCACTCTGTCAATGTAACAGACCCAGGGAAGAGCAGACTGACCCCACTCTGTCAATGTAACACACCCAGGGAAGAGCAGACTGACTCCACTCTGTCAATGTAACACACCCTGGGAAGAGCATAGTGAACCCACTCTGTCAATGTAACACACCCAGGGAAGAACAGACTGACCCCACTCTGTCAATGTAACACATCCAGGGAAGAGCAGACTGACCCCACTCTGTCTATGTAACACACCCAGGGAAGAGCAGAGTGACTCCACTCTGTCAATGTAACACACCCAGGGAAGAGCAGACTGACTTCACTCTGTCAATGTAACACACCAAGGGAAGAGCAGAGTGACCCCACTCTGTCAATGTAACACACCCAGGGAAGAGCAGACTGACTCCACTCTGTCAATGTAACACACGCAGGGAAGAGCAGACTGACTCCACTCTGTCAATGTAACACACCCAGGGAAGAGCAGACTGACCCCACTCTGTCAATGTAACAGACCCAGGGAAGAGCAGACTGACCCCACTCTGTCAATGTAACAGACCCAGGGAAGAGCAAACTGACCCCACTCTGTCAATGTAACAGACCCAGGGAAGGGCAGAGTGACCCCACTCTGTCAATGTAACACACCCAGGGAAGAGCAGACTGACTCCACTCTGTCAATGTAACACACGCAGGGAAGAGCAGACTGACTCCACTCTGTCAATGTAACACACCCAGGGAAGAGCAGACTGACCCCACTCTGTCAATGTAACAGACCCAGGGAAGAGCAGACTGACCCCACTCTGTCAATGTAACACACCCAGGGAAGAGCAGACTGACTCCACTCTGTCAATGTAACACACCCTGGGAAGAGCAGACTGACTCCACTCTGTCAATGTAACACACCCAGGGAAGAGCAGACTGACTCCACTCTGTCAATGTAACACACCCAGGGAAGAGCAGACTGACCACACTCTGTCAATGTAACACACTCTGGGAAGAGCAGACTGACTCCACTCTGTCAATGTAACACACCCAGCGAAGAGCAGACTGACCACACTCTGTCAATGTAACACACCCAGGGAAGAGCAGAATGACCCCACTCTGTCAATGTAACAGACCCAGGGAAGGGCAGACTGACCCCACTCTGTCAATGTTACAGACCTGGGGAAGACCAGACTGACCCCACTCTGTCAATGTAACACACCCAGGGAAGAGCAGACTGACCCCTCTCTGTCATTGTAACACACCCAGGGAAGAGCAGACTGACCCCACTTTGTCATTGTAACAGACCCAGGGAAGGGCAGACTGACCCCACTCTGTCAATGTAACACACCCAGGGAAGAGCAGACTGACTCCACTCTGACAATGTAACACACCCAGGGAAGAGCAGACTGCCCTCACTCTGTCAATGTAACATACCCAGGCAAGAGTAGACTGACCTCACTCTGTGAATTTAACACACCCTGGGGAGAGTAGACTGACTCCACTCTGACAATTTAACACACCCAGGGAAGAGCAGACTGACCCCACTCTGTCAATGTAACACACCCAGGGATGAGCAGACTGACCCCACTCTCTCAATGTGACATACCCAGGGAAGAGCTGACTGACCGCACTCTGTCAATGTAACACACCCAGGGAAGAACAGACAGACGCCACTCTGTCAATGTAACACATCCAGGGAAGAGCAGACTGACCCCACTCTGTCAATGTAACACACCCAGGGAAGAGCAGACTGACCCCACTCTGTCAATGTAACACACCCAGGGAAGAGCAGACTGACCCCACTCTGTCAATATAACACACCCAGGGATGAGCAGACTGACCTCACTCTGTCAAAGTAACACACCCAGGGAAGAGCAGACTGACCCCACTCTGTCAATGTAACACACCCTGGGAAGAGCAGAATGACCCCACTCGGTCAATGTAACGGACCAGGGAAGAGCAGACTGATCCCACTCTGTCAATGTAACACACCCAGGGAAGAGCAGACTGACCCCACTCTGTCAAAGTAACACACCCAGGGAAGAGCAGACTGACCCCACTCTGTCAATGTAACACACCCAGGGAAGAGCAGAATGACCCCACTCTGTCAATGTAACGGACCCAGGGAAGGGCAGACTGACCCCACTCTGTAAATGTAACAGACCCAGGGAAGAGCAGACTGACCCCACTCTGTCAATGTAACAAACCCAGGGAAGAGCAGACTGACCCCTCTCTGTCAAAGTAACACACCCAGGGAAGAGCAGACTGACCCCATTTTGTCAAAGTAACACACCCAGGGAAGAGCATAGTGAACCCACTCTGTCAATGTAACACACCCAGGGAAGAACAGACTGACCCCACTCTGTCAATGTAACACATCCAGGGAAGAGCAGACTGACCCCACTCTGTCTATGTAACACACCCAGGGAAGAGCAGAGTGACTCCACTCTGTCAATGTAACACACCCAGGGAAGAGCAGACTGACTTCACTCTGTCAATGTAACACACCAAGGGAAGAGCAGACTGACCACACTCTGTCAATGTAACACACCCAGGGAAGGGCAGACTGACCCCACTCTGTCAATGTAACAGACCCAGGGAAGAGCAAACTGACCCCACTCTGTCAATGTAACAGACCCAGGGAAGGGCAGAGTGACCCCACTCTGTCAATGTAACACACCCAGGGAAGAGCAGACTGACTCCACTCTGTCAATGTAACACACGCAGGGAAGAGCAGACTGACTCCACTCTGTCAATGTAACACACCCAGGGAAGAGCAGACTGACCCCACTCTGTCAATGTAACAGACCCAGGGAAGAGCAGACTGACCCCACTCTGTCAATGTAACACACCCAGGGAAGAGCAGACTGACTCCACTCTGTCAATGTAACACACCCTGGGAAGAGCAGACTGACTCCACTCTGTCAATGTAACACACCCAGGGAAGAGCAGACTGACTCCACTCTGTCAATGTAACACACCCAGGGAAGAGCAGACTGACCCCACTCTGTCAATGTAACACACCCAGGGAAGAGCAGACTGACCCCACTCTGTCAATGTAACACACCCAGGGAAGAGCAGACTGCCCTCACTCTGTCAATGTAACACACCCAGGGAAGAGCAGACTGACCCCACTCTGTCAATGTAACATACCCAGGGAAGAGTAGACTGACCTCACTCTGTCAATTTAACACACCCTGGGGAGAGTAGACTGACTCCACTCTGACAATGTAACACACCCAGGGAAGAGCAGACTGACCCCACTCTGTCAATGTAACACACCCAGGGAAGAGCAGACTGACCCCACTCTGTCAATGTAACACACCCAGGGAAGAGCAGACTGACCCCACTCTGTCAATGTAACACACCCAGGGAAGAGCAGACTGCCCTCACTCTGTCAATGTAACACACCCAGGGAAGAGCAGACTGACCCCACTCTGTCAATGTAACATACCCAGGGAAGAGTAGACTGACCTCACTCTGTCAATTTAACACACCCTGGGGAGAGTAGACTGACTCCACTCTGACAATGTAACACACCCAGGGAAGAGCAGACTGACCCCACTCTGTCAATGTAACACACCCAGGGAAGAGCAGACTGACCCCACTCTGTCAATGTAACACACCCAGGGAAGAGCAGACTGACCCCACTCTGTCAATGTAACACACCCAGGGAAGAGCAGACTGACCCCACTCTTTCAATGTAACACACCCAGGGAAGAGCAGACTGACCTCACTCTGTCAATGTAACACACCCTGGGAAGAGCAGACTGACCCCACTCTGTCAATGTAACACACCCAGGGAAGAGCAGACTGACCCCACTCTGTCAATGAAACACACCCTGGGAAGAGCAGACTGACCCCACTCTGTCAATGTAACACACCCAGGGATGAGTAGACTGACCCCACTCTGTCAATGTAACAGACTGAGGGAAGAGCAGACTGACCCCACTGTGTCAGTGTAACACACCCAGGGAACAGCAGACTGACTTCACTCTGTCAATGTAACACACCCAGGGAAGAGCAGACTGACTCCACTCTGTCAATGTAACACACCCAGGGAAGAGCAGACTGACTCCACTCTGTCAATGTAACACACTCAGAGAAGAGCAGACTGACCCCACTGTGTCAGTGTAAAACACCCAGGGAATAGCAGACTGACTTCACTCTGTCAAAGTAACACGCCCAGGGAAGAGCAGACTGACTCCACTCTGTCAATGTAACACACCCAGGGAAGAGCAGACTGACCTCACTCTGTCAATGTAACACACCCTGGGAGGAGCAGACTGACGCCACTCTATCAATGTACCACACTCAGGGAAGAGCAGACTGACCCCACGCTGTCGATTTAACGCACCAAGGGAAGAGCACACTGACCCCACTCTGTCAATGTAACTCAGCCAGGGAAGAGCAGACTGACGCCACTCTATCAATGTACCACACTCAGGGAAGAGCAGACTGTCCCACGCTGTCAATGTAACACACCCAGGGAAGAGCAGACTGCCCCACTCTGTCAATGAAACACACCCTGGGAAGAGCAGACTGACCCCACTCTGTCAATGTAACACACCCAGGGATGAGCAGACTGACCCCACTCTGTCAATGTAACACACTCAGGGAAGAGCAGACTGACCCCACTGTGTCAGTGTAACACACCCAGGAACAGCAGACTGACTTCACTCTGTCAATGTAACACACCCAGGGAAGAGCAGACTGATTCCACTCTGTCAATGTAACACACCCAGGGAAGAGCAGACTGACTCTACTCTGTCAATGAAACACACTCAGGGAAGAGCAGACTGACCCCACTGTGTCCGTGTAACACACCCAGGGAATGGCAGACTGACTTCACTCTGTCAATGTAACACGCCCAGGGAACAGCAGACTGACTCCACTCTGTCAATGTAACTCACCCAGGGAAGAGCTGACTTACTTCACTGTGTCAATGTAACACACCCAGGGAAGAGCAGACTGACCACACTCTGTCAATGTAACACACCCAGGGAAGGGCAGACTGACCCCACTCTGTCAATGTAACAGCCCCAGGGAAGGGCAGACTGACCTCACTCTGTCAATGTAACACACCCATGGAAGAGCAGACTGACTCCACTCTGTCAATGTAACACACCCAGGGAAGAGCAGACTGACTCCACTCTGTCAATCTAACACACCCAGGGAAGAGCCGACTGACCCCACTCTGTCAAAGTAACACACCCAGGGAAGAGCAGACTGACTCCACTCTGTCAAAGTAACACACCCAGGGAAGAGCAGACTGACCCCATTTTGTCAAAGTAACACACCCAGGGAAGAGCATAGTGAACCCACTCTGTCAATGTAACACACCCAGGGAAGAACAGACTGACCCCACTCTGTCAATGTAACACATCCAGGGAAGAGCAGACTGACCCCACTCTGTCTATGTAACACACCCAGGGAAGAGCAGAGTGACTCCACTCTGTCAATGTAACACACCCAGGGAAGAGCAGACTGACTTCACTCTGTCAATGTAACACACCAAGGGAAGAGCAGACTGACCACACTCTGTCAATGTAACACACCCAGGGAAGGGCAGACTGACCCCACTCTGTCAATGTAACAGACCCAGGGAAGAGCAAACTGACCCCACTCTGTCAATGTAACAGACCCAGGGAAGGGCAGAGTGACCCCACTCTGTCAATGTAACACACCCAGGGAAGAGCAGACTGACTCCACTCTGTCAATGTAACACACGCAGGGAAGAGCAGACTGACTCCACTCTGTCAATGTAACACACCCAGGGAAGAGCAGACTGACCCCACTCTGTCAATGTAACAGACCCAGGGAAGAGCAGACTGACCCCACTCTGTCAATGTAACACACCCAGGGAAGAGCAGACTGACTCCACTCTGTCAATGTAACACACCCTGGGAAGAGCAGACTGACTCCACTCTGTCAATGTAACACACCCAGGGAAGAGCAGACTGACTCCACTCTGTCAATGTAACACACCCAGGGAAGAGCAGACTGACCACACTCTGTCAATGTAACACACCCTGGGAAGAGCAGACTGACTCCACTCTGTCAATGTAACACACCCAGCGAAGAGCAGACTGACCACACTCTGTCAATGTAACACACCCAGGGAAGAGCAGAATGACCCCACTCTGTCAATGTAACAGACCCAGGGAAGGGCAGACTGACCCCACTCTGTCAATGTTACAGACCCGGGGAAGACCAGACTGACCCCACTCTGTCAATGTAACACACCCAGGGAAGAGCAGACTGACCCCTCTCTGTCATTGTAACACACCCAGGGAAGAGCAGACTGACCCCACTTTGTCAATGTAACAGACCCAGGGAAGGGCAGACTTACCCCACTCTGTCATTGTAACAGACCCAGGGAAGGGCAGACTGACCCCACTCTGTCAATGTAACACACCCAGGGAAGAGCAGACTGACTCCACTCTGACAATGTAACACACCCAGGGAAGAGCAGACTGCCCTCACTCTGTCAATGTAACACACCCAGGGAAGAGCAGACTGACCCCACTCTGTCAATGTAACATACCCAGGCAAGAGTAGACTGACCTCACTCTGTGAATTTAACACACCCTGGGGAGAGTAGACTGACTCCACTCTGACAATTTAACACACCCAGGGAAGAGCAGACTGACCCCACTCTGTCAATGTAACACACCCAGGGATGAGCAGACTGACCCCACTCTCTCAATGTGACATACCCAGGGAAGAGCTGACTGACCGCACTCTGTCAATGTAACACACCCAGGGAAGAACAGACAGACGCCACTCTGTCAATGTAACACATCCAGGGAAGAGCAGACTGACCCCACTCTGTCAATGTAACACACCCAGGGAAGAGCAGACTGACCCCACTCTGTCAATGTAACACACCCAGGGAAGAGCAGACTGACCCCACTCTGTCAATGTAACACACCCAGGGATGAGCAGACTGACCTCACTCTGTCAAAGTAACACACCCAGGGAAGAGCAGACTGACCCCACTCTGTCAATGTAACACACCCTGGGAAGAGCAGAATGACCCCACTCGGTCAATGTAACGGACCAGGGAAGAGCAGACTGACCCCACTCTGTCAATGTAACAGACCCAGGGAAGAGCAGACTGACCCCACTCTGTCAATGTAACAAACCCAGGGAAGAGCAGACTGACCCCTCTCTGTCAATGTAACACACCCAGGGAAGAGCAGACTGACCCCACTCTGTCAATGTAACAGACCCAGGGAAGGGGAGACTGACCCCACACTGTCATTGTAACAGACCCAGGGAAGGGCAGACTGACCCCACTCTGTCAATGTAACACACCCAGGGAAGAGCAGAATGACTCCACTCTGACAATGTAACTAACCCAGGGAAGAGCAGACTGCCCTCACTCTGTCAATGTAACACACCCAGGGAACAGCAGACTGATCCCACTCTGTCAATGTATCAGACCCAGGGAAGGGCAGACTGACCCCACTCTGTCATTGTAACAGACCCAGGGAAGGGCAGACTGACCCCACTCTGTCAATGTAAAACACCCAGGGAAGAGCAGACTGACTCCACTCTGACAATGTAACACACCCAGGGAAGAGCAGACTGCCCTCACTCTGTCAATGTAACACACCCAGGGAAGAGCAGACTGACCCCACTCTGTCAATGTAACATACCCAGGGAAGAGTAGACTGACCTCACTCTGTCAATTTAACACACCCTGGGGAGAGTAGACTGACTCCACTCTGACAATGTAACACACCCAGGGAAGAGCAGACTGACCCCACTCTGTCAATGTAACATACCCAGGGAAGAGCAGACTGACCTCACTGTGTCAATGTAACACACCCAGGGAAGAGCCGACTGACCCCACTCTGTCAATGTAACACATCCAGGGAAGAGCAGACTGACCCCACTCTGTCAATGTAACACACCCAGGGAAGAGCAGACTGACCCCACTCTGTCAATGTAACACACCCAGGGAAGAGCAGACTGACCCCACTCTGTCAATGTAACACACCCAGGGAAGAGCAGACTGACCTCACTCTGTCAATGTAACACACCCAGGGAAGAGCAGACTGACCTCACTCTGTCAAAGTAACACATATAGGGAAGAGCAGACTGACCCCACTCTGTCAATGTAACACACCCAGGGAAGAGCAGACTGACCTCACTCTGTCAAAGTAACACATATAGGGAAGAGCAGACTGACCCCACTCTGTCAATATAACACACCTAGGGAAGAGCAGAATGACCCCACTCTGTCAATGTAACGGACCCAGGGAAGGGCAGACTGACCCCACTCTGTCAATATAACACACCTAGGGAAGAGCAGAATGACCCCACTCTGTCAATGTTACAGACCCAGGGAAGAGCAGACTGACCCCACTCTGTCAATGTAACAAACCCAGGGAAGAGCAGACTGACCCCTCTCTGTCAATATAACACACCTAGGGAAGAGCAGAATGACCCCACTCTGTCAATGTTACAGACCCAGGGAAGAGCAGACTGACCCCACTCTGTCAATGTAACAAACCCAGGGAAGAGCAGACTGACCCCTCTCTGTCAACGTAACACACCCAGGGAAGAGCAGACAGAACCCACTCTGTCAATGTAACAGACCCAGGGAAGGGGAGACTGACCCCACACTGTCATTGTAATAGACCCAGGGAAGGGCAGACTGACCCCACTCTGTCAATGTAACACACCCAGGGAAGAGCAGAATGACTCCACTCTGACAATGTAACTAACCCAGGGAAGAGCAGTCTGCCCTCACTCTGTCAAAGTAACACACCCAGGGAACAGCAGACTGACCCCACTCTGTCAATGTAACAGACCCAGGGAAGGGCAGACTGACCCCACTCTGTCATTGTAACAGACCCAGGGAAGGGCAGACTGACCCCACTCTGTCAACGTAAAACACCCAGGGAAGAGCAGATTGACTCCACTCTGACAATGTAACACACCCAGGGAAGAGCAGACTGCCCTCACTCTGTCAATGTAACACACCCAGGGAAGAGCAGACTGACCCCACTCTGTCAATGTAATATACCCAGGGAAGAGTAGACTGACCTCACTCTGTCAATTTAACACACCCTGGGGAGAGTAGACTGACTCCACTCTGACAATGTAACACACCCAGGGAAGAGCAGACTGACCCCACTCTGTCAATGTAACATACCCAGGGAAGAGCAGACTGACCTCACTCTGTCAATTTAACACACCCAGGGATGAGCAGACTGACCCCACTCTCTCAATGTGACATACCCAGCGAAGAGTAAACTGACCCCACTCTGTCACTGTAACTCACCCAGGGAAGAGCAGACTGATCCCACTCTGTCAATGTAACAGACCCAGGGAAGAGCAGACTGAACCCACTCTGTCAAAGTAACGCACCCAGGGAAGAGCAGACGGACCCCACTCTGTCAATGTAACACACCCAGGGAAGAGAAGACTGACCTCACTCTGTCAAAGTAACACACCCACGGAAGAGCAGACTGACCCCACTCTGTCAATGTAACTCACCCAGGGAAGAGCAGAATGACCCCACTCTGTCAATGTAACAGACCCAGGGAAGGGCAGACTGACCCCACTCTGTCAATGTAACAGACCCAGGGAAGAGCAGACTGACTTCACTCTGTCAATGTAACACACCCAGGGAAGAGCAGACTGACCCCTCTCTGTCAATGTAACACACCAAGGGAAGAGCAGACTGACCCCACTCTGTCAATGTAACAGACCCAGGGAAGGGCAGACAGACCCCACTCTGTCAATGTAACAGACCCAGGGAAGGGCAGACTGACCCCACTCTGTCAATGTAACACACCCAGGGAAGAGCAGACTTACCCCACTCTGTCAATGTAACACACCCAGGGAAGAACAGACTGACCCCACTCTGTCAATTTAACACACACAGGGAAGAGCAGACTGACCCCACTCTGTCAAAGTAACACACCCAGGGAAGAGCCGACTGACCCCACTCTGTCAAAGTAACACACCCAGGGAAGAGCAGACTGACCCCACTCTGTCAAAGTAACACACCCAGAGAAGAGCAGACTGACCCCATTTTGTCAAAGTAACACACCCAGGGAAGAGCATAGTGAACCCACTCTGTCAATGTAACACACCCAGGGAAGAGCAGACTGACTCCACTCTGTCAATGTAACACACCCAGGGAAGAGCAGACTGACTTCACTCTGTCAATGTAACACACCCAGGGAAGAGCAGACTGACTCCACTCTGTCAATGTAACACACCCAGGGAAGAGCAGACTGACCCCACCTTGTCAATGTAACAGACCCAGGGAAGGGCAGACTGACCCCACTCTGTCATTGTAACAGACCCAGGGAAGGGCAGACTGACCCCACTCTGTCAATGTAAAACACCCAGGGAAGAGCAGACTGACTCCACTCTGACAATGTAACACACCCAGGGAAGAGCAGACTGCCCTCACTCTGTCAATGTAACACACCCAGGGAAGAGCAGACTGACCCCACTCTGTCAATGTAACATACCCAGGGAAGAGTAGACTGACCTCACTCTGTCAATTTAACACACCCTGGGGAGAGTAGACTGACTCCACTCTGACAATGTAACACACCCAGGGAAGAGCAGACTGACCCCACTCTGTCAATGTAACATACCCAGGGAAGAGCAGACTGACCTCACTCTGTCAATGTAACACACCCAGGGATGAGCAGACTGACCCCACTCTCTCAATGTGACATACCCAGGGAAGAGTAAACTGACCCCACTCTGTCACTGTAACTCACCCAGGGAAGAGCAGACTGATCCCACTCTGTCAATGTAACAGACCCAGGGAAGAGCAGACTGAACCCACTCTGTCAAAGTAACGCACCCAGGGAAGAGCAGACGGACCCCACTCTGTCAATGTAACACACCCAGGGAAGAGAAGACTGACCTCACTCTGTCAAAGTAACGCACCCACGGAAGAGCAGACTGACCCCACTCTGTCAATGTAACTCACCCAGGGAAGAGCAGAATGACCCCACTCTGTCAATGTAACAGACCCAGGGAAGGGCAGACTGACCCCACTCTGTCAATGTAACAGACCCAGGGAAGAGCAGACTGACTTCACTCTGTCAATGTAACACACCCAGGGAAGAGCAGACTGACCCCTCTCTGTCAATGTAACACACCAAGGGAAGAGCAGACTGACCCCACTCTGTCAATGTAACAGACCCAGGGAAGGGCAGACTGACCCCACTCTGTCAATGTAACAGACCCAGGGAAGGGCAGACTGACCCCACTCTGTCAATGTAACACACCCAGGGAAGAGCAGACTTACCCCACTCTGTCAATGTAACACACCCAGGGAAGAACAGACTGACCCCACTCTGTCAATTTAACACACACAGGGAAGAGCAGACTGACCCCACTCTGTCAAAGTAACACACCCAGGGAAGAGCAGACTGACCCCACTCTGTCAATGTAACACACCCAGGGAAGAGCAGACTGACTTCACTCTGTCAATGTAACACACCCAGGGAAGAGCAGACTGACTCCACTCTGTCAATGTAACACACCCAGGGAAGAGCAGACTGACCCCACTCTGTCAATGTAACACACCCAGGGAAGAGCAGACTGACTCCACTCTGTCAATGTAACACACCCAGGGAAGAGCAGACTGACTTCACTCTGTCAACGTAACACACCCAGGGAAGAGCAGACAGAACCCACTCTCTCAATGTAACAGACCCAGGGAAGGGGAGACTGACCCCACACTGTCATTGTAATACACCCAGGGAAGGGCAGACTGACCCCACTCTGTCAATGTAACACACCCAGGGAAGAGCAGAATGACTCCACTCTGACAATGTAACTAACCCAGGGAAGAGCAGTCTGCCCTCACTCTGTCAAAGTAACACACCCAGGGAACAGCAGACTGACCCCACTCTGTCAATGTAACAGACCCAGGGAAGGGCAGACTGACCCCACTCTGTCATTGTAACAGACCCAGGGAAGGGCAGACTGACCCCACTCTGTCAATGTAAAACACCCAGGGAAGAGCAGACTGACCTCACTCTGTCAATGTAACACACCCAGGGAAGAGCAGACTGACCCCAATCTGTCAATGTAACACACCCAGGGAAGAGCAGACTGACCCCACTCTGTCAATGTAACATACCCAGGGAAGAGTAGACTGACCTCACTCTGTCAATTTAACACACCCTGGGGAGAGTAGACTGACTCCACTCTGACAATGTAACACACCCAGGGAAGAGCAGACTGACCCCACTCTGTCAATGTAACATACCCAGGGAAGAGCAGACTGACCTCACTCTGTCAATGTAACACACCCAGGGATGAGCAGACTGACCCCATTCTCTCAATGTGACATACCCAGGGAAGAGTAAACTGACCCCACTCTGTCACTGTAACTCACCCAGGGAAGAGCAGACTGATCCCACTCTGTCAATGTAACAGACCCAGCGAAGAGCAGACTGAACCCACTCTGTCAAAGTAACGCACCCAGGGAAGAGCAGACGGACCCCACTCTGTCAATGTAACACACCCAGGGAAGAGAAGACTGACCTCACTCTGTCAAAGTAACACACCCACGGAAGAGCAGACTGACCCCACTCTGTCAATGTAACTCACCCAGGGAAGAGCAGAATGACACCACTCTGTCAATGTAACAGACCCAGGGAAGGGCAGACTGACCCCACTCTGTCAATGTAACAGACCCAGGGAAGAGCAGACTGACTTCACTCTGTCAATGTAACAGACCCAGGGAAGGGCAGAATGACCCCACTCTGTCAATGTAACAGACCCAGGGAAGGGCAGACTGACCCCACTCTGTCAATGTAACAGACCCAGGGAAGAGCAGACTGACTTCACTCTGTCAATGTAACACACCCAGGGAAGAGCAGACTGACCCCTCTCTGTCAATGTAACACACCCAGGGAAGAGCAGACTGACCCCACTCTGTCAATGTAACAGACCCAGGGAAGGGCAGACTGACCCCACTCTGTCAATGTAACAGACCCAGGGAAGGGCAGACTGACTCCACTCTGTCAATGTAACAAACCCAGGGAAGGGCAGACTTACCCCACTCTGTCATTGTAACAGACCCAGGGAAGGGCAGACTGACCCCACTCTGTCAATGTAACACACCCAGGGAAGAGCAGACTGACTCCACTCTGACAATGTAACACACCCAGGGAAGAGCAGACTGCCCTCACTCTGTCAATGTAACACACCCAGGGAAGAGCAGACTGACCCCACTCTGTCAATGTAACATACCCAGGCAAGAGTAGACTGACCTCACTCTGTCAATTTAACACACCCTGGGGAGAGTAGACTGACTCCACTCTGACAATTTAACACACCCAGGGAAGAGCAGACTGACCCCACTCTGTCAATGTAACACACCCAGGGAAGAGCAGACTGACCCCACTCTGTCAATGTAACACACCCAGGGAAGAGCAGACTGACCCCACTCTGTCAATGTAACACACCCAGGGAAGAGCAGACTGACCTCACTCTGTCAAAGTAACACATACAGGGAAGAGCAGACTGACCCCACTCTGTCAATATAACACACCCAGGGAAGAGCAGAATGACCCCACTCTGTCAATGTAACGGACCCAGGGAAGGGCAGACTGACCCCACTCTGTCAATGTAACAGACCCAGGGAAGAGCAGACTGACCCCACTCTGTCAATGTAACATACCCAGGGAAGGGCAGACTGACCCCACTCTGTCAATGTAACACACCCAGGGAAGAGCAGAATGACTCCACTCTGACCATGTAACTAACCCAGGGAAGAGCAGTCTGCCCTCACTCTGTCAAAGTAACACACCCAGGGATGAGCAGACTGACCCCACTCTGTCAATGTAACTCACCCGGGGAAGAGCAGACTGACCCCACTCTGTCAATGTAACAGACCCAGGGAAGGGCAGACTGACCCCACTCTGTCAATGTAACAGACCCAGGGAAGAGCAGACTGACTTCACTCTGTCAATGTAACACACCCAGGGAAGAGCAGACTGACCCCTCTCTGTCAATGTAACACACCAAGGGAAGAGCAGACTGACCCCACTCTGTCAATGTAACAGACCCAGGGAAGGGCAGACTGACCCCACTCTGTCAATGTAACAGACCCAGGGAAGGGCAGACTGACCCCACTCTGTCAATGTAACACACCCAGGGAAGAGCAGACTTACCCCACTCTGTCAATGTAACACACCCAGGGAAGAACAGACTGACCCCACTCTGTCAATTTAACACACACATGGAAGAGCAGACTGACCCCACTCTGTCAAAGTAACACACCCAGGGAAGAGCCGACTGACCCCACTCTGTCAAAGTAACACACCCAGGGAAGAGCAGACTGACCCCACTCTGTCAAAGTAACACACCCAGAGAAGAGCAGACTGACCCCATTTTGTCAAAGTAACACACCCAGGGAAGAGCATAGTGAACCCACTCTGTCAATGTAACACACCCAGGGAAGAACAGACTGACCCCACTCTGTCAATGTAACACATCCAGGGAAGAGCAGACTGACCCCACTCTGTCAATGTAACACACCCAGGGAAGAGCAGACTGACTCCACTCTGTCAATGTAACACACCCAGGGAAGAGCAGACTGACTTCACTCTGTCAATGTAACACACCCAGGGAAGAGCAGACTGACCCCACTCTGTCAATGTAACACACCCAGGGAAGAGCAGACTGACCACACTCTGTCAATGTAACACACCGAGGGAAGAGCAGAATGACCCCACTCTGTCAATGTAACACACTCAGGGAAGGGCAGACTGACCCCACTCTCTCAATGTGACATACCCAGGGAAGAGTAAACTGACCCCACTCTGTCACTGTAACAGACCCAGGGAAGGGCAGACTGACCCCACTCTGTCAATGTAACAGACCCAGGGAAGAGCAGACTGACTTCACTCTGTCAATGTAACACACCGAGGGAAGAGCAGAATGACCCCACTCTGTCAATGTAACACACTCAGGGAAGAGCAGACTGACCCCACTCTCTCAATGTGACATACCCAGGGAAGAGTAAACTGACCCCACTCTGTCACAGTAACAGACCCAGGGAAGGGCAGACTGACCCCACTCTGTCAATGTAACAGACCCAGGGAAGAGCAGAATGACCCCACTCTGTCAATGTAACAGACCCAGGGAAGGGCAGACTGACCCCACTCTGTCAATGTAACAGACCCAGGGAAGAGCAGACTGACTTCACTCTGTCAATGTAACACACCCAGGGAAGAGCAGACTGACCCCTCTCTGTCAATGTAACACACCCAGGGAAGAGCAGACTGACCCCACTCTGTCAATGTAACAGACCCAGGGAAGGGCAGACTGACCCCACTCTGTCAATGTAACAGACCCAGGGAAGGGCAGACTGACTCCACTCTGTCAATGTAACAAACCCAGGGAAGGGCAGACTTACCCCACTCTGTCATTGTAACAGACCCAGGGAAGGGCAGACTGACCCCACTCTGTCAATGTAACACACCCAGGGAAGAGCAGACTGACTCCACTCTGACAATGTAACACACCCAGGGAAGAGCAGACTGCCCTCACTCTGTCAATGTAACACACCCAGGGAAGAGCAGACTGACCCCACTCTGTCAATGTAACATACCCAGGCAAGAGTAGACTGACCTCACTCTGTCAATTTAACACACCCTGGGGAGAGTAGACTGACTCCACTCTGACAATTTAACACACCCAGGGAAGAGCAGACTGACCCCACTCTGTCAATGTAACACACCCAGGGAAGAGCAGACTGACCCCACTCTGTCAATGTAACACACCCAGGGAAGAGCAGACTGACCCCACTCTGTCAATGTAACACACCCAGGGAAGAGCAGACTGACCCCACTCTGTCAATGTAACACACCCAGGGAAGAGCAGACTGACCTCACTCTGTCAATGTAACACACCCAGGGATGAGCAGACTGACCCCACTCTCTCAATGTGACATACCCAGGGAAGAGCAGACTGACCGCACTCTGTCAATGTAACACACCCAGGGAAGAACAGACAGACCCCACTCTGTCAATGTAACACATCCAGGGAAGAGCAGACTGACCCCACTCTGTCAATGTAACACACCCAGGGAAGAGCAGACTGACCCCACTCTGTCAATGTAACACACCCAGGGAAGAGCAAACTGACCCCACTCTGTCAATGTAACACACCCAGGGAAGAGCAGACTGACCTCACTCTGTCAAAGTAACACACCCAGAGAAGAGCAGACTGACCCCACTCTGTCAATGTAACACACCCAGGGAAGATCAGAATGACCCCACTCGGTCAATGTAACGGACCAGGGAAGAGCAGACGGATCCCACTCTGTCAATGTAACACACCCAGGGAAGAGCAGACTGACCCCACTCTGTCAAAGTAACACACCCAGGGAAGAGCAGACTGACCCCACTTTGTCAAAGTAACACACCCAAGGAAGAGCAGACTGAACACACTCTGTCAATGTAACAAACCCAGGGAAGAGCAGACTGACCCCTCTCTGTCAACGTAACACACCCAGGGAAGAGCAGACTGACCCCACTCTGTCAAAGTAACACACCCAGGGAAGAGCAGACTGACCCCACTCTGTCAAAGTAACACACCCAGAGAAGAGCAGACTGACCCCATTTTGTCAAAGTAACACACCCAGGGAAGAGCATAGTGAACCCACTCTGTCAATGTAACACACCCAGGGAAGAACAGACTGACCCCACTCTGTCAATGTAACACATCCAGGGAAGAGCAGACTGACCCCACTCTGTCAATGTAACACACCCAGGGAAGAGCAGACTGACTCCACTCTGTCAATGTAACATACCCAGGGAAGAGCAGACTGACTTCACTCTGTCAATGTAACACACCCAGGGAAGAGCAGACTGACCCCACTCTGTCAATGTAACACACCCAGGGAAGAGCAGACTGACCACACTCTGTCAATGTAACACACCGAGGGAAGAGCAGAATGACCCCACTCTGTCAATGTAACACACTCAGGAAAGGGCAGACTGACCCCACTCTCTCAATGTGACATACCCAGGGAAGAGTAAACTGACCCCACTCTGTCACTGTAACAGACCCAGGGAAGGGCAGACTGACCCCACTCTGTCAATGTAACAGACCCAGGGAAGAGCAGACTGACTTCACTCTGTCAATGTAACACACCGAGGGAAGAGCAGAATGACCCCACTCTGTCAATGTAACACACTCAGGGAAGAGCAGACTGACCCCACTCTCTCAATGTGACATACCCATGGAAGAGTAAACTGACCCCACTCTGTCACTGTAACAGACCCAGGGAAGGGCAGACTGACCCCACTCTGTCAATGTAACAGACCCAGGGAAGAGCAGAATGACCCCACTCCGTCAATGTAACAGACCCAGGGAAGGGCAGACTGACCCCACTCTGTCAATGTAACAGACCCAGGGAAGAGCAGACTGACTTCACTCTGTCAATGTAACACACCCAGGGAAGAGCAGACTGACCCCTCTCTGTCAATGTAACACACCCAGGGAAGAGCAGACTGACCCCACTCTGTCAATGTAACAGACCCAGGGAAGGGCAGACTGACCCCACTCTGTCAATGTAACAGACCCAGGGAAGGGCAGACTGACTCCACTCTGTCAATGTAACAAACCCAGGGAAGGGCAGACTTACCCCACTCTGTCATTGTAACAGACCCAGGGAAGGGCAGACTGACCCCACTCTGTCAATGTAACACACCCAGGGAAGAGCAGACTGACTCCACTCTGACAATGTAACACACCCAGGGAAGAGCAGACTGCCCTCACTCTGTCAATGTAACACACCCAGGGAAGAGCAGACTGACCCCACTCTGTCAATGTAACATACCCAGGCAAGAGTAGACTGACCTCACTCTGTCAATTTAACACACCCTGGGGAGAGTAGACTGACTCCACTCTGACAATTTAACACACCCAGGGAAGAGCAGACTGACCCCACTCTGTCAATGTAACACACCCAGGGAAGAGCAGACTGACCCCACTCTGTCAATGTAACACACCCAGGGAAGAGCAGACTGACCCCACTCTGTCAATGTAACACACCCAGGGAAGAGCAGACTGACCTCACTCTGTCAAAGTAACACATACAGGGAAGAGCAGACTGACCCCACTCTGTCAATATAACACACCCAGGGAAGAGCAGAATGACCCCACTCTGTCAATGTAACGGACCCAGGGAAGGGCAGACTGACCCCACTCTGTCAATGTAACAGACCCAGGGAAGAGCAGACTGACCCCACTCTGTCAATGTAACAAACCCAGGGAAGAGCAGACTGACCCCTCTCTGTCAACGTAACACACCCAGGGAAGAGCAGACAGAACCCACTCTGTCAATGTAACAGACCCAGGGAAGGGGAGACTGACCACACACTGTCATTGTAATAGACCCAGGGAAGGGCAGACTGACCCCACTCTGTCAATGTAACACACCCAGGGAAGAGCAGAATGACTCCACTCTGACCATGTAACTAACCCAGGGAAGAGCAGTCTGCCCTCACTCTGTCAAAGTAACACACCCAGGGAACAGCAGACTGACCCCACTCTGTCAATGTAACAGACCCAGGGAAGGGCAGACTGACCCCACTCTGTCATTGTAACAGACCCAGGGAAGGGCAGACTGACCCCACTCTGTCAATGTAAAACACCCAGGGAAGAGCAGACTGACTCCACTCTGACAATGTAACACACCCAGGGAAGAGCAGACTGCCCTCACTCTGTCAATGTAACACACCCAGGGAAGAGCAGACTGACCCCACTCTGTCAATGTAACATACCCAGGGAAGAGTAGACTGACCTCACTCTGTCAATTTAACACACCCTGGGGAGAGTAGACTGACTCCACTCTGACAATGTAACACACCCAGGGAAGAGCAGACTGACCCCACTCTGTCAATGTAACACACCCAGGGAAGAGCAGACTGACCTCACTCTGTCAATGTAACACACCCAGGGATGAGCAGACTGACCCCACTCTCTCAATGTGACATACCCAGGGAAGAGTAAACTGACCCCACTCTGTCACTGTAACTCACCCAGGGAAGAGCAGACTGATCCCACTCTGTCAATGTAACAGACCCAGGGAAGAGCAGACTGACCTCACTCTGTCAAAGTAACACACCCAGGGAAGAGCAGACTGACCCCACTCTGTCAATGTAACTCACCCGGGGAAGAGCAGACTGACCCCACTCTGTCAATGTAACACACCCAGGGAAGAGCAGAATGACCCCACTCTGTCAATGTAACAGACCCAGGGAAGGGCAGACTGACCCCACTCTGTCAATGTAACACACCCAGGGAAGAGCAGAATGACCCCACTCTGTCAATGTAACAGACCCAGGGAAGGGCAGACTGACCCCACTCTGTCAATGTAACAGACCCAGGGAAGAGCAGACTGACTTCACTCTGTCAATGTAACACACCCAGGGAAGAGCAGACTGACCCCTCTCTGTCAATGTAACACACCAAGGGAAGAGCAGACTGACCCCACTCTGTCAATGTAACAGACCCAGGGAAGGGCAGACTGACCCCACTCTGTCAATGTAACAGACCCAGGGAAGGGCAGACTGACCCCACTCTGTCAATGTAACACACCCAGGGAAGAGCAGACTTACCCCACTCTGTCAATGTAACACACCCAGGGAAGAACAGACTGACCCCACTCTGTCAATTTAACACACACATGGAAGAGCAGACTGACCCCACTCTGTCAAAGTAACACACCCAGGGAAGAGCAGACTGACCCCACTCTGTCAAAGTAACACACCCAGAGAAGAGCAGACTGACCCCATTTTGTCAAAGTAACACACCCAGGGAAGAGCATAGTGAACCCACTCTGTCAATGTAACACACCCAGGGAAGAACAGACTGACCCCACTCTGTCAATGTAACACATCCAGGGAAGAGCAGACTGACCCCACTCTGTCAATGTAACACACCCAGGGAAGAGCAGACTGACTCCACTCTGTCAATGTAACACACCCAGGGAAGAGCAGACTGACTTCACTCTGTCAATGTAACACACCCAGGGAAGAGCAGACTGACCCCACTCTGTCAATGTAACACACCCAGGGAAGAGCAGACTGACCACACTCTGTCAATGTAACACACCGAGGGAAGAGCAGAATGACCCCACTCTGTCAATGTAACACACTCAGGGAAGGGCAGACTGACCCCACTCTCTCAATGTGACACACCCAGGGAAGAGTAAACTGACCCCACTCTGTCACTGTAACAGACCCAGGGAAGGGCAGACTGACCCCACTCTGTCAATGTAACAGACCCAGGGAAGAGCAGACTGACTTCACTCTGTCAATGTAACACACCGAGGGAAGAGCAGAATGACCCCACTCTGTCAATGTAACACACTCAGGGAAGAGCAGACTGACCCCACTCTCTCAATGTGACATACCCAGGGAAGAGTAAACTGACCCCACTCTGTCACTGTAACAGACCCAGGGAAGGGCAGACTGACCCCACTCTGTCAATGTAACAGACCCAGGGAAGAGCAGAATGACCACACTCTGTCAATGTAACAGACCCAGGGAAGGGCAGACTGACCCCACTCTGTCAATGTAACAGACCCAGGGAAGAGCAGACTGACTTCACTCTGTCAATGTAACACACCCAGGGAAGAGCAGACTGACCCCTCTCTGTCAATGTAACACACCCAGGGAAGAGCAGACTGACCCCACTCTGTCAATGTAACAGACCCAGGGAAGGGCAGACTGACCCCACTCTGTCAATGTAACAGACCCAGGGAAGGGCAGACTGACTCCACTCTGTCAATGTAACAAACCCAGGGAAGGGCAGACTTACCCCACTCTGTCATTGTAACAGACCCAGGGAAGGGCAGACTGACCCCACTCTGTCAATGTAACACACCCAGGGAAGAGCAGACTGACTCCACTCTGACAATGTAACACACCCAGGGAAGAGCAGACTGCCCTCACTCTGTCAATGTAACACACCCAGGGAAGAGCAGACTGACCCCACTCTGTCAATGTAACATACCCAGGCAAGAGTAGACTGACCTCACTCTGTCAATTTAACACACCCAGGGAAGAGCAGACTGACCCCACTCTGTCAATGTAACACACCCAGGGAAGAGCAAACTGACCCCACTCTGTCAATGTAACACACCCAGGGAAGAGCAGACTGACCTCACTCTGTCAAAGTAACACACCCAGAGAAGAGCAGACTGACCCCACTCTGTCAATGTAACACACCCAGGGAAGATCAGAATGACCCCACTCGGTCAATGTAACGGACCAGGGAAGAGCAGACGGATCCCACTCTGTCAATGTAACACACCCAGGGAAGAGCAGACTGACCCCACTCTGTCAAAGTAACACACCCAGGGAAGAGCAGACTGACCCCACTTTGTCAAAGTAACACACCCAAGGAAGAGCAGACTGAACACACTCTGTCAATGTAACAAACCCAGGGAAGAGCAGACTGACCCCTCTCTGTCAACGTAACACACCCAGGGAAGAGCAGACTGACCCCACTCTGTCAATGTAACAGACCCAGGGAAGGGGAGACTGACCCCACACTGTCATTGTAACAGACCCAGGGAAGGGCAGACTGACCCCACTCTGTCAATGTAACACACCCAGGGAAGAGCAGAATGACTCCACTCTGACAATGTAACTAACCCATGGAAGAGCAGACTGACCTCACTCTGTCAAAGTAACACACCCAGGGAAGAGCAGACTGATCCCACTCTGTCAATGTAACACACCCAGGGAAGAGCAGACTGACCCCACTCTGTCAAAGTAACACACCCAGGGAAGAGCAGACTGACCCCACTCTGTCAATGTAACACACCCAGGGAAGAGAAGACTGACCTCACTCTGTCGAAGTAACACACCCACGGAAGAGCAGACTGACCCCACTCTGTCAATGTAACACACCCAGGGAAGAGAAGACTGACCTCACTCTGTCAATGTAACACACCCAGGGAAGAGAAGACTGACCTCACTCTGTCAAAGTAACACACCCAGGGAAGAGCAGACTGACCCCACTCTGTCAATGTAACAGACCCAGGGAAGGGGAGACTGACCCCACACTGTCATTGTAACAGACCCAGGGAAGGGCAGACTGACCCCACTCTGTCAATGTAACACACCCAGGGAAGAGCAGACTGACTCCACTCTGTCAATGTAACACACCCAGGGAAGAGCAGACTGACCACACTCTGTCAATGTAACACACCCAGGGAAGAGCAGACTGACTCCACTCTGACAATGTAACACACCCAGGGAAGAGCAGACTGCCCTCACTCTGTCAATGTAACACACCCAGGGAAGAGCAGACTGACCCCACTCTGTCAATGTAACATACCCAGGCAAGAGTAGACTGACCTCACTCTGTCAATTTAACACACCCTGGGGAGAGTAGACTGACTCCACTCTGACAATTTAACACACCCAGGGAAGAGCAGACTGACCCCACTCTGTCAATGTAACACACCCAGGGAAGAGCAGACTGACCCCACTCTGTCAATGTAACACACCCAGGGAAGAGCAGACTGACCCCACTCTGTCAATGTAACACACCCAGGGAAGGGCAGACTGACCCCACTCTGTCAATGTAACAGACCCAGGGAAGGGCAGACTGACTCCACTCTGTCAATGTAACAAACCCAGGGAAGGGCAGACTTACCCCACTCTGTCATTGTAACAGACCCAGGGAAGGGCAGACTGACCCCACTCTGTCAATGTAACACACCCAGGGAAGAGCAGACTGACTCCACTCTGACAATGTAACACACCCAGGGAAGAGCAGACTGCCCTCACTCTGTCAATGTAACACACCCAGGGAAGAGCAGACTGACCCCACTCTGTCAATGTAACATACCCAGGCAAGAGTAGACTGACCTCACTCTGTCAATTTAACACACCCTGGGGAGAGTAGACTGACTCCACTCTGACAATTTAACACACCCAGGGAAGAGCAGACTGACCCCACTCTGTCAATGTAACACACCCAGGGAAGAGCAGACTGACCCCACTCTGTCAATGTAACACACCCAGGGAAGAGCAGACTGACCCCACTCTGTCAATGTAACACACCCAGGGAAGAGCAGACTGACCCCACTCTGTCAATGTAACACACCCAGGGAAGAGCAGACTGACCTCACTCTGTCAATGTAACACACCGAGGGATGAGCAGACTGACCCCACTCTCTCAATGTGACATACCCAGGGAAGAGCAGACTGACCGCACTCTGTCAATGTAACACACCCAGGGAAGAACAGACAGACCCCACTCTGTCAATGTAACACATCCAGGGAAGAGCAGACTGACCCCACTCTGTCAATGTAACACACCCAGGGAAGAGCAGACTGACCCCACTCTGTCAATGTAACACACCCAGGGAAGAGCAGACTGACCCCACTCTGTCAATGCAACACACCCAGGGATGAGCAGACTGACCTCACTCTGTCAAAGTAACACACCCAGGGAAGAGCAGACTGACCCCACTCTGTCAATGTAACACACCCAGGGAAGAGCAGAATGACCCCACTCGGTCAATGTAACGGACCAGGGAAGAGCAGACTGATCCCACTCTGTCAATGTAACACACCCAGGGAAGAGCAGACTGACCCCACTCTGTCAAAGTAACACACCCAGGGAAGAGCAGACTGACCCCACTCTGTCAATGTAACACACCCAGGGAAGAGCAGAATGACCCCACTCTGTCAATGTAACGGACCCAGGGAAGGGCAGACTGACCCCACTCTGTCAATGTAACAGACCCAGGGAAGAGCAGACTGACCCCACTCTGTCAATGTAACAAACCCAGGGAAGAGCAGACTGACCCCTCTCTGTCAATGTAACACACCCAGGGAAGAGCAGACTGACCCCACTCTCTCAATGTAACAGACCCAGGGAAGGGGAGACTGACCCCACACTGTCATTGTAACAGACCCAGGGAAGGGCAGACTGACCCCACTCTGTCAATGTAACACACCCAGGGAAGAGCAGACTGACTACACTCTGACAATGTAACTAACCCAGGGAAGAGCAGACTGACCCCACTCTGTCAATGTAACACACCCAGGGAACAGCAGACTGACCCCACTCTGTCAATGTAACAGACCCAGGGAAGGGCAGACTGACCCCACTCTGTCATTGTAACAGACCCAGGGAAGGGCAGACTGACCCCACTCTGTCAATGTAAAACATCCAGGGAAGAGCAGACTGACTCCACTCTGACAATGTAACACACCCAGGGAAGAGCAGACTGCCCTCACTCTGTCAATGTAACACACCCAGGGAAGAGCATACTGACCCCACTCTGTCAATGTAACATACCCAGGGAAGAGGAGACTGACCTCACTCTGTCAATTTAACACACCCTGGGGAGAGTAGACTGACTCCACTCTGACAATGTAACACACCCAGGGAAGAACAGACAGGCCCCACTCTGTCAATGTAACACATCCAGGGAAGAGCAGACTGACCCCACTCTGTCAATGTAACACACCCAGGGAAGAGCAGACTGACCCCACTCTGTCAATGTAACACACCCAGGGAAGAGCAAACTGACCCCACTCTGTCAATGTAACTCACCCAGGGAAGAGCAGACTGAACCCACTCTGTCAATGTAACACACCCAGGGAAGAGCAGACTGAAACCACTCTGTCAATGTAACACACCCAGGGAAGAGCAGACTGACCCCACTCTGTCAATGTAACACACCCAGGGAAGAGCAGACTGACCTCACTCTGTCAAAGTAACACATACAGGGAAGAGCAGACTGACCCCACTCTGTCAATGTAACACACCCAGGGAAGAGCAGAATGACCCCACTCTGTCAATGTAACGGACCCAGGGAAGGGCAGACTGACCCCACTCTGTCAATGTAACAGACCCAGGGAAGAGCAGACTGACCCCACTCTGTCAATGTAACAAACCCAGGGAAGAGCAGACTGACCCCTCTCTGTCAACGTAACACACCCAGGGAAGAGCAGACTGACCCCACTCTGTCAATGTAACAGACCCAGGGAAGGGGAGACTGACCCCACACTGTCATTGTAACAGACCCAGGGAAGGGCAGACTGACCCCACTCTGTCAATGTAACACACCCAGGGAAGAGCAGAATGACTCCACTCTGACAATGTAACTAACCCAGGGAAGAGCAGACTGACCTCACTCTGTCAAAGTAACACACCCAGGGAAGAGCAGACTGATCCCACTCTGTCAATGTAACACACCCAGGGAAGAGCAGACTGACCCCACTCTGTCAAAGTAACACACCCAGGGAAGAGCAGACTGACCCCACTCTGTCAATGTAACACACCCAGGGAAGAGAAGACTGACCTCACTCTGTCAATGTAACACACCCAGGGAAGAGCAGACTGACCCCACTCTGTCAATGTAACAGACCCAGGGAAGGGGAGACTGACCCCACACTGTCATTGTAACAGACCCAGGGAAGGGTAGACTGACCCCACTCTGTCAATGTAACACACCCAGGGAAGAGCAGACTGACTCCACTCTGTCAATGTAACACACCCAGGGAAGAGCAGACTGACCCCACTCTGTCAATGTAACACACCCAGGGAAGAGCAGACTGACCCCACACTGTCATTGTAACAGACCCAGGGAAGGGTAGACTGACCCCACTCTGTCAATGTAACACACCCAGGGAAGAGCAGACTGACTCCACTCTGTCAATGTAACACACCCAGGGAAGAGCAGACTGACCCCACTCTGTCAATGTAACACACCGAGGGAAGAGCAGAATGACCCCACTCTGTCAATGTAACACACCCAGGGAAGAGCAGACTGACCCCACTCTGTCACTGTACCTCACCCAGGGAAGAGCAGAATGACCCCACTCTGTCAATGTAACAGACCCAGGGAAGGGCAGACTGACCCCACTCTGTCAATGTAACAGACCCAGGGAAGAGCAGACTGACTTCACTCTGTCAATGTAACACACCCAGGGAAGAGCAGACTGACCCCTCTCTGTCAATGTAACACACCCAGGGAAGAGCAGACTGACCCCACTCTGTCAATGTAACAGACCCAGGGAAGGGCAGACTGACCCCACTCTGTCAATGTAACAGACCCAGGGAAGGGCAGACTGACTCCACTCTGTCAATGTAACAAACCCAGGGAAGGGCAGACTTACCCCACTCTGTCATTGTAACAGACCCAGGGAAGGGCAGACTGACCCCACTCTGTCAATGTAACACACCCAGGGAAGAGCAGACTGACTCCACTCTGACAATGTAACACACCCAGGGAAGAGCAGACTGCCCTCACTCTGTCAATGTAACACACCCAGGGAAGAGCAGACTGACCCCACTCTGTCAATGTAACATACCCAGGCAAGAGTAGACTGACCTCACTCTGTCAATTTAACACACCCTGGGGAGAGTAGACTGACTCCACTCTGACAATTTAACACACCCAGGGAAGAGCAGACTGACCCCACTCTGTCAATGTAACACACCCAGGGAAGAGCAGACTGACCCCACTCTGTCAATGTAACACACCCAGGGAAGAGCAGACTGACCCCACTCTGTCAATGTAACACACCCAGGGAAGAGCAGACTGACCTCACTCTGTCAAAGTAACACACCCAGAGAAGAGCAGACTGACCCCACTCTGTCAATGTAACACACCCAGGGAAGAGTAGAATGACCCCACTCGGTTAATGTAACGGACCAGGGAAGAGCAGACGGATCCCACTCTGTCAATGTAACACACCCAGGGAAGAGCAGACTGACCCCACTCTGTCAAAGTAACACACCCAGGGAAGAGCAGACTGACCCCACTTTGTCAAAGTAACACACCCAAGGAAGAGCAGACTGAACACACTCTGTCAAGGTAACACACCCAGGGAAGAGCAGACTGATCCCACTCTGTCAATGTAACACACCCAGGGAAGAACAGACAGACCCCACTCTGTCAATGTAACACATCCAGGGAAGAGCAGACTGACCCCACTCTGTCAATGTAACACACCCAGGGAAGAGCAGACTGACCCCACTCTGTCAATGTAACACACCAAGGGAAGAGCAGACTGATCCCACTCTGTCAATGTAACACACCCAGGGAAGAGCAGACTGACCTCACTCTGTCAAAGTAACACATACAGGGAAGAGCAGACTGACCCCACTCTGTCAATGTAACACACCCAGGGAAGAGCAGAATGACCCCACTCTGTCAATGTAACGGACCCAGGGAACAGCAGACTGACTTCACTCTGTCAATGTAACACACCCAGGGAAGAGCAGACTGACTCCACTCTGTCAATGTAACACACCCAGGGAAGAGCAGACTGACTCCACTCTGTCAATGTAACACACTCAGAGAAGAGCAGACTGACCCCACTGTGTCAGTGTAACACACCCAGTGAATAGCAGACTGACTTCACTCTGTCAATGTAACACGCCCAGGGAAGAGCAGACTGACTCCACTCTGTCAATGTAACACACCCAGGGAAGAGCAGACTGACCTCACTCTGTCAATGTAACACACCCTGGGAGGAGCAGACTGACGCCACTCTATCAATGTACCACACTCAGGGAAGAGCAGACTGACCCCACGCTGTCGATTTAACGCACCAAGGGAAGAGCACACTGACCCCACTCTGTCAATGTAACACACCCAGGGAAGAGCAGACTGACCCCACTCTGTCAATGAAACACACCCTGGGAAGAGCAGACTGACCCCACTCTGTCAATGTAACACACCCAGGGATGAGCAGACTGACCCCACTCTGTCAATGTAACACACTCAGGGAAGAGCAGACTGACCCCACTGTGTCAGTGTAACACACCCAGGAACAGCAGACTGACTTCACTCTGTCAATGTAACACACCCAGGGAAGAGCAGACTGACTCCACTCTGTCAATGTAACACACCCAGGGAAGAGCAGACTGACTCTACTCTGTCAATGAAACACACTCAGGGAAGAGCAGACTGACCCCACTGCGTCCGTGTAACACACCCAGGGAATAGCAGACTGACTTCACTCTGTCAATGTAACACGCCCAGGGAAGAGCAGACTGACTCCACTCTGTCAATGTAACTCACCCAGGGAAGAGCTGACTTACTTCACTGTGTCAATGTAACACACCCAGGGAAGAGCAGACTGACCACACTCTATCAATGTAACACACCCAGGGAAGGGCAGACTGACCCCACTCTGTCAATGTAACAGACCCAGGGAAGGGCAGACTGACCTCACTCTGTCAATGTAACACACCCATGGAAGAGCAGACTGACTCCACTCTGTCAATGTAACACACCCAGGGAAGAGCAGACTGACTCCACTCTGTCAATCTAACAAACCCAGGGAAGAGCAGACTGACCCCACTCTGTCAATGTAACACACACAGGGAAGAGCAGAATGACCCCACTCTGTCAATGTAACAGACCCAGGGAAGAGCAGACTGACCCCACTCTGTCAATGTAACAGACCCAGGGAAGGGCAGACTGACCCCACTCTGTCAAAGTAACACACCCAGGGAAGAGCAGACTGACCCCACTCTGTCAAAGTAACACACCCAGGGAAGAGCAGACTGACCCCACTCTGTCAAAGTAACACACCCAGGGAAGGGCAGACTGACCCCATTTTGTCAAAGTAACACACCCAGGGAAGAGCATAGTGAACCCACTCTGTCAATGTAACACACCCAGGGAAGAACAGACTGACCCCACTCTGTCAATGTAACACATCCAGGGAAGAGCAGACTGACCCCACTCTGTCAATGTAACACACCCAGGGAAGAGCAGACTGACCCCACTCTGTCAATGTAACACACCCAGGGAAGAGCAGAATGACCCCACTCTGTCAATGTAACACACCCAGGGAAGAGCCGACTGACCTCACTCTGTCAAAGTAACACACCCAGGGAAGAGCAGACTTACCCCACTCTGTCAATGTAACACACCCAGGGAAGAGCAGACTGACCCCACTCTGTCAAAGTAACACACCCAGGGAAGAGCAGACTGACCCCACTGTGTCAAAGTAACACACCCAGGGAAGAGCAGACTGACCCCAATCTGTCAAATTAACACACCCAGGGAAGAGCAGACTGACCCCACTCTTTCAATGTAACACACCCAGGGAAGAGCAGACTGACCTCACTCTGTAAATGTAACACACCCTGGGAAGAGCAGACTGACGCCACTCTGTCAATGTAACACACTCAGGGAAGAGCAGACTGACCCCACGCTGTCAATGTAACACACTCAGGGAAGAGCAGACTGACCCCACTCTGTCAATGTAACACACTCAGGGAAGAGCAGACTGACCCCACTGTGTCAGTGTAACACACCCAGGGAATAGCAGACTGACTTCACTCTGTCAATGTAACACACCCAGGGAAGAGCAGACTGACTCCACTCTGTCAATGTAACACACCCAGGGAAGAGCAGACTGACCACACTCTGTCAATGGAACACACCCAGGGAAGAGCAGACTGACTTCACTCTGTCAATGTAACACACCCAGGGAAGAGCAGACTGACTCCACTCTGTCAATGTAACACACCCAGGGAAGAGCAGACTGACCACACTCTGTCAATGTAACACACCCAGGGAAGGGCAGACTGACCCCACCCTGTCAATGTAACAGACCCAGAGAAGGGCAGACTGACCCAACTCTGTCAATGTAACACACCCAGGGAAGAGCAGACTGACCCCACTCTGTCAATGTACCACACTCAGGGAAGAGCAGACTGACCCCACTCTGTCAAAGTAACAAACCCAGGAAAGAGCAGACTGACCCCACTCTGTCAATGGAACACACCCAGGGAAGAGCAGACTGACCCCACTCTGTCAATGTAACACACCCAGGGAAGAGCAGACTGACCCCACTTTGTCAAAGTAACACACCCAGGGAAGAGCAGACTGACCCCACTCTGTCAATGGAACACACCCAGGGAGGAGCAGACTGAACCCACTCTGTCAATGTAACACACACAGGGAAGAACAGACTGACCCCACTCTGTCAATGTAACACATCCAGGGAAGAGCAGACTGACCTCACTCTGTCAATGTAACACACCCTGGGAAGAGCAGACTGACTCCACTCTATCAATGAACCACACTCAGGGAAGAGCAGACTGACCCCACGCTGTCAATGTAACGCACCCAGGGAAGAGCAGACTGACCCAACTCTGTCAAAGTAACACACCCAGGGAAGAGCAGACTGACCACACTCTGTCAAATTAACACACTCAGGGAAGAGCAGACTGACCCCACGCTGTCAAAGTAACACACCCAGGGAAGAGCAGACTGACCCCACTCTGTCAATGTAACACACCCAGGGAAGAGCCGACTGACCTCACTCTGTCAAAGTAACACACCCAGGGAAGGGCAGACTTACCCCACTCTGTCAATGTAACACACCCAGGGAAGAGCAGACTGACCCCACTCTGTCAAAGTAACACACCCAGGGAAGAGCAGACTGATCCCACTCTGTCAAAGTAACACACCCAGGGAAGAGCAGACTGACCCCACTCTGTCAAATTAACACACCCAGGGAAGAGCAGACTGACCCCACTCTTTCAATGTAACACACCCAGGGAAGAGCAGACTGACCTCACTCTGTCAATGTAACACACCCTGGGAAGAGCAGACTGACGCCACTCTATCAATGTAGCACACTCAGGGAAGAGCAGACTGACCCCACGCTGTCAATGTAACACACTCAGGGAAGAGCAGACTGACCCCACTCTGTCAATGTAACACACTCAGGGAAGAGCAGACTGACCCCACTGTGTCAGTGTAACACACCCAGGGAATAGCAGACTGACTTCACTCTGTCAATGTAACACACCCAGGGAAGAGCAGACTGACCACACTCTGTCAATGTAACACACCCAGGGAAGGGCAGACTGACCCCACCATGTCAATGTAACAGACGCAGAGAAGGGCAGACTGACCCCACTCTGTCAATGTAACACACCCAGGGAAGAGCAGACTGACCCCACTCTGTCAAAGTAACACACCCAGGGAAGAGCAGACTGACCCCACTCTGTCAAAGTAACACACCCAGGGAAGAGCACACAGACCCCACCCTGTCAATGTAACACACCCAGGGAAGAACAGACAGATCCCACTCTGTCAATGTAACACATCCAGGGAAGAGCAGACTGACCCCACTCTGTCAATGTAACACACCCAGGGAAGAGCAGACTGACCCCACTCTGTCAATGTAACACATCCAGGGAAGAGCAGACTGATCCCACTCTGTCAATGTAACACACCCAGGGAAGAGCAGACTGACCTCACTCTGTCAAAGTAACACATACAGGGAAGAGCAGACTGACCCCACTCTGTCAATGTAACACACCCAGGGAAGAGCAGAATGACCCCACTCTGTCAATGTAACGGACCCAGGGAAGGGCAGACTGACCCCACTCTGTCAATGTAACAGACCCAGGGAAGAGCAGACTGACCCCACTCTGTCAATGTAACAAACCCAGGGAAGAGCAGACTGACCCCTCTCTGTCAACGTAACACACCCAGGGAAGAGCAGACTGACCCCACTCTGTCAATGTAACAGACCCAGGGAAGGGGAGACTGACCCCACACTGTCATTGTAACAGACCCAGGGAAGGGCAGACTGACCCCACTCTGTCAATGTAACACACCCAGGGAAGAGCAGAATGACTCCACTCTGACAATGTAACTAACCCAGGGAAGAGCAGACTGATCCCACTCTGTCAATGTAACACACCCAGGGAAGAGCAGACTGACCCCACTCTGTCAAAGTAACACACCCAGGGAAGAGCAGACTGACCCCACTCTGTCAATGTAACACACCCAGGGAAGAGAAGACTGACCTCACTCTGTCAATGTAACACACCCAGGGAAGAGAAGACTGACCTCACTCTGTCAAAGTAACACACCCAGGGAAGAGCAGACTGACCCCACTCTGTCAATGTAACAGACCCAGGGAAGGGGAGACTGACCCCACACTGTCATTGTAACAGACCCAGGGAAGGGCAGACTGACCCCACTCTGTCAATGTAACACACCTAGGGATGAGCAGACTGACCCCACTCTCTCAATGTGACATACCCAGGGAAGAGTAAACTGACCCCACTCTGTCACTGTAACTCACCCAGGGAAGAGCAGACTGATCCCACTCTGTCAATGTAACACACCCAGGGAAGAGCAGACTGACCCCACTCTGTCAAAGTAACACACCCAGGGAAGAGCAGACTGACCCCACTCTGTCAAAGTAACACACCCACGGAAGAGCAGACTGACCCCACTCTGTCAATGTAACTCACCCAGGGAAGTGCAGAATGACCCCACTCTGTCAATGTAACAGACCCAGGGAAGGGCAGACTGACCCCACTCTGTCAATGTAACAGACCCAGGGAAGAGCAGACTGACTTCACTCTGTCAATGTAACACACCCAGGGAAGAGCAGACTGACCCCTCTCTGTCAATGTAACACACCCAGGGAAGAGCAGACTGACCCCACTCTGTCAATGTAACAGACCCAGGGAAGGGCAGACTGACCCCACTCTGTCATTGTAACAGACCCAGGGAAGGGCAGACTGACCCCACTCTGTCAATGTAACACCCCCAGGGAAGAGCAGACTGACTCCACTCTGACAATGTAACTCACCCAGGGAAGAGCAGACTGCCCTCACTCTGTCAATGTAACACACCCAGGGAAGAGCAGACTGACCCCACTCTGTCAATGTAACATACCCAGGGAAGAGTAGACTGACCTCACTCTGTCAATTTAACACACCCTGGGGAGAGTAGACTGACTCCACTCTGACAATGTAACACACCCAGGGAAGAGCAGACTGACCCCACTCTGTCAATGTAACATACCCAGGGAAGAGCAGACTGACCTCACTCTGTCAATGTAACACACCCAGGGAAGACCAGACTGACCCCACTCTCTCAATGTGACATACCCAGGGAAGAGCAGACTGACCGCACTCTGTCAATGTAACTCACCCAGGGAAGATCAGACTGATCCCACTCTGTCAATGTAACACACCCAGGGAAGAGCAGACTGAACCCACTCTGTCAATGTAACACACCCAGGGAAGAGCAGACTGACCCCACTCTGTCAAAGTAACACACCCAGGGAAGAGCAGACTGACCCCACTCTGTCAAAGTAACACACCCAGGGAAGAGCAGACTGACCCCACTTTGTCAAAGTAACACACCCAGGGAAGAGCAGACTGAACCCTCTCTGTCAATGTAACACACCCAGGGAAGAACAGACTGACCCCACTCTGTCAATGTAACACACCCAGGAAAGAGCAGAATGACCCCACTCTGTCAATGTAACACACCCAGGGAAGAGCAGACTGACCCCACTCTGTCAATGTAACACACCCAGGGAAGAGCAGACTGACCCCACTCTGTCAATGAAACACACCCTGGGAAGAGCAGACTGACCCCACTCTGTCAATGTAACACACCCAGGGATGAGCAGACTGACCCCACTCTGTCAATGTAACAGACTGAGGGAAGAGCAGACTGACCCCACTGTGTCAGTGTAACACACCCAGGGAACAGCAGACTGACTTCACTCTGTCAATGTAACACACCCAGGGAAGAGCAGACTGACTCCACTCTGTCAATGTAACACACCCAGGGAAGAGCAGACTGACTCCACTCTGTCAATGTAACACACTCAGAGAAGAGCAGACTGACCCCACTGTGTCAGTGTAACACACCCAGTGAATAGCAGACTGACTTCACTCTGTCAATGTAACACGCCCAGGGAAGAGCAGACTGACTCCACTCTGTCAATGTAACACACCCAGGGAAGAGCAGACTGACCTCACTCTGTCAATGTAACACACCCTGGGAGGAGCAGACTGACGCCACTCTATCAATGTACCACACTCAGGGAAGAGCAGACTGACCCCACGCTGTCGATTTAACGCACCAAGGGAAGAGCACACTGACCCCACTCTGTCAATGTAACACACCCAGGGAAGAGCAGACTGACCCCACTCTGTCAATGAAACACACCCTGGGAAGAGCAGACTGACCCCACTCTGTCAATGTAACACACCCAGGGATGAGCAGACTGACCCCACTCTGTCAATGTAACACACTCAGGGAAGAGAAGACTGACCCCACTGTGTCAGTGTAACACACCCAGGAACAGCAGACTGACTTCACTCTGTCAATGTAACACACCCAGGGAAGAGCAGACTGACTCCACTCTGTCAATGTAACACACCCAGGGAAGAGCAGACTGACTCTACTCTGTCAATGAAACACACTCAGGGAAGAGCAGACTGACCCCACTGCGTCCGTGTAACACACCCAGGGAATAGCAGACTGACTTCACTCTGTCAATGTAACACGCCCAGGGAAGAGCAGACTGACTCCACTCTGTCAATGTAACTCACCCAGGGAAGAGCTGACTTACTTCACTGTGTCAATGTAACACACCCAGGGAAGAGCAGACTGACCCCACGCTGTCGATTTAACGCACCAAGGGAAGAGCACACTGACCCCACTCTGTCAATGTAACACACCCAGGGAAGAGCAGACTGACCCCACTCTGTCAATGAAACACACCCTGGGAAGAGCAGACTGACCCCACTCTGTCAATGTAACACACCCAGGGATGAGCAGACTGACCCCACTCTGTCAATGTAACACACTCAGGGAAGAGCAGACTGACCCCACTGTGTCAGTGTAACACACCCAGGAACAGCAGACTGACTTCACTCTGTCAATGTAACACACCCAGGGAAGAGCAGACTGACTCCACTCTGTCAATGTAACACACCCAGGGAAGAGCAGACTGACTCTACTCTGTCAATGAAACACACTCAGGGAAGAGCAGACTGACCCCACTGCGTCCGTGTAACACACCCAGGGAATAGCAGACTGACTTCACTCTGTCAATGTAACACGCCCAGGGAAGAGCAGACTGACTCCACTCTGTCAATGTAACTCACCCAGGGAAGAGCTGACTTACTTCACTGTGTCAATGTAACACACCCAGGGAAGAGCAGACTGACCACACTCTATCAATGTAACACACCCAGGGAAGGGCAGACTGACCCCACTCTGTCAATGTAACAGACCCAGGGAAGGGCAGACTGACCTCACTCTGTCAATGTAACACACCCATGGAAGAGCAGACTGACTCCACTCTGTCAATGTAACACACCCAGGGAAGAGCAGACTGACTCCACTCTGTCAATCTAACAAACCCAGGGAAGAGCAGACTGACCCCACTCTGTCAATGTAACACACACAGGGAAGAGCAGAATGACCCCACTCTGTCAATGTAACAGACCCAGGGAAGAGCAGACTGACCCCACTCTGTCAATGTAACAGACCCAGGGAAGGGCAGACTGACCCCACTCTGTCAAAGTAACACACCCAGGGAAGAGCAGACTGACCCCACTCTGTCAAAGTAACACACCCAGGGAAGAGCAGACTGACCCCACTCTGTCAAAGTAACACACCCAGGGAAGGGCAGACTGACCCCATTTTGTCAAAGTAACACACCCAGGGAAGAGCATAGTGAACCCACTCTGTCAATGTAACACACCCAGGGAAGAACAGACTGACCCCACTCTGTCAATGTAACACATCCAGGGAAGAGCAGACTGACCCCACTCTGTCAATGTAACACACCCAGGGAAGAGCAGACTGACCCCACTCTGTCAATGTAACACACCCAGGGAAGAGCAGACTGACCCCACTCTGTCAATGTAACACACCCAGGGAAGAGCCGACTGACCTCACTCTGTCAAAGTAACACACCCAGGGAAGAGCAGACTTACCCCACTCTGTCAATGTAACACACCCAGGGAAGAGCAGACTGACCCCACTCTGTCAAAGTAACACACCCAGGGAAGAGCAGACTGACCCCACTGTGTCAAAGTAACACACCCAGGGAAGAGCAGACTGACCCCACTCTGTCAAATTAACACACCCAGGGAAGAGCAGACTGACCCCACTCTTTCAATGTAACACACCCAGGGAAGAGCAGACTGACCTCACTCTGTAAATGTAACACACCCTGGGAAGAGCAGACTGACGCCACTCTGTCAATGTAACACACTCAGGGAAGAGCAGACTGACCCCACGCTGTCAATGTAACACACTCAGGGAAGAGCAGACTGACCCCACTCTGTCAATGTAACACACTCAGGGAAGAGCAGACTGACCCCACTGTGTCAGTGTAACACACCCAGGGAATAGCAGACTGACTTCACTCTGTCAATGTAACACACCCAGGGAAGAGCAGACTGACTCCACTCTGTCAATGTAACACACCCAGGGAAGAGCAGACTGACCACACTCTGTCAATGGAACACACCCAGGGAAGAGCAGACTGACTTCACTCTGTCAATGTAACACACCCAGGGAAGAGCAGACTGACTCCACTCTGTCAATGTAACACACCCAGGGAAGAGCAGACTGACCACACTCTGTCAATGTAACACACCCAGGGAAGGGCAGACTGACCCCACCCTGTCAATGTAACAGACCCAGAGAAGGGCAGACTGACCCAACTCTGTCAATGTAACACACCCAGGGAAGAGCAGACTGACCCCACTCTGTCAATGTACCACACTCAGGGAAGAGCAGACTGACCCCACTCTGTCAAAGTAACAAACCCAGGAAAGAGCAGACTGACCCCACTCTGTCAATGGAACACACCCAGGGAAGAGCAGACTGACCCCACTCTGTCAAAGTAACACACCCAGGGAAGAGCAGACTGACCCCACTTTGTCAAAGTAACACACCCAGGGAAGAGCAGACTGACCCCACTCTGTCAATGGAACACACCCAGGGAAGAGCAGACTGAACCCACTCTGTCAATGTAACACACACAGGGAAGAACAGACTGACCCCACTCTGTCAATGTAACACATCCAGGGAAGAGCAGACTGACCTCACTCTGTCAATGTAACACACCCTGGGAAGAGCAGACTGACTCCACTCTATCAATGAACCACACTCAGGGAAGAGCAGACTGACCCCACGCTGTCAATGTAACGCACCCAGGGAAGAGCAGACTGACCCAACTCTGTCAAAGTAACACACCCAGGGAAGAGCAGACTGACCACACTCTGTCAAATTAACACACTCAGGGAAGAGCAGACTGACCCCACGCTGTCAAAGTAACACACCCAGGGAAGAGCAGACTGACCCCACTCTGTCAATGTAACACACCCAGGGAAGAGCCGACTGACCTCACTCTGTCAAAGTAACACACCCAGGGAAGAGCAGACTTACCCCACTCTGTCAATGTAACACACCCAGGGAAGAGCAGACTGACCCCACTCTGTCAAAGTAACACACCCAGGGAAGAGCAGACTGATCCCACTCTGTCAAAGTAACACACCCAGGGAAGAGCAGACTGACCCCACTCTGTCAAATTAACACACCCAGGGAAGAGCAGACTGACCCCACTCTTTCAATGTAACACACCCAGGGAAGAGCAGACTGACCTCACTCTGTCAATGTAACACACCCTGGGAAGAGCAGACTGACGCCACTCTATCAATGTAGCACACTCAGGGAAGAGCAGACTGACCCCACGCTGTCAATGTAACACACTCAGGGAAGAGCAGACTGACCCCACTCTGTCAATGTAACACACTCAGGGAAGAGCAGACTGACCCCACTGTGTCAGTGTAACACACCCAGGGAATAGCAGACTGACTTCACTCTGTCAATGTAACACACCCAGGGAAGAGCAGACTGACCACACTCTGTCAATGTAACACACCCAGGGAAGGGCAGACTGACCCCACCATGTCAATGTAACAGACGCAGAGAAGGGCAGACTGACCCCACTCTGTCAATGTAACACACCCAGGGAAGAGCAGACTGACCCCACTCTGTCAAAGTAACACACCCAGGGAAGAGCAGACTGACCCCACTCTGTCAAAGTAACACACCCAGGGAAGAGCACACAGACCCCACCCTGTCAATGTAACACACCCAGGGAAGAACAGACAGATCCCACTCTGTCAATGTAACACATCCAGGGAAGAGCAGACTGACCCCACTCTGTCAATGTAACACACCCAGGGAAGAGCAGACTGACCCCACTCTGTCAATGTAACACATCCAGGGAAGAGCAGACTGATCCCACTCTGTCAATGTAACACACCCAGGGAAGAGCAGACTGACCTCACTCTGTCAAAGTAACACATACAGGGAAGAGCAGACTGACCCCACTCTGTCAATGTAACACACCCAGGGAAGAGCAGAATGACCCCACTCTGTCAATGTAACGGACCCAGGGAAGGGCAGACTGACCCCACTCTGTCAATGTAACAGACCCAGGGAAGAGCAGACTGACCCCACTCTGTCAATGTAACAAACCCAGGGAAGAGCAGACTGACCCCTCTCTGTCAACGTAACACACCCAGGGAAGAGCAGACTGACCCCACTCTGTCAATGTAACAGACCCAGGCAAGGGGAGACTGACCCCACACTGTCATTGTAACAGACCCAGGGAAGGGCAGACTGACCCCACTCTGTCAATGTAACACACTCAGGGAAGAGCAGAATGACTCCACTCTGACAATGTAACTAACCCAGGGAAGAGCAGACTGATCCCACTCTGTCAATGTAACACACCCAGGGAAGAGCAGACTGACCCCACTCTGTCAAAGTAACACACCCAGGGAAGAGCAGACTGACCCCACTCTGTCAATGTAACACACCCAGGGAAGAGAAGACTGACCTCACTCTGTCAATGTAACACACGCAGGGAAGAGAAGACTGACCTCACTCTGTCAAAGTAACACACCCAGGGAAGAGCAGACTGACCCCACTCTGTCAATGTAACAGACCCAGGGAAGGGGAGACTGACCCCACACTGTCATTGTAACAGACCCAGGGAAGGGCAGACTGACCCCACTCTGTCAATGTAACACACCTAGGGATGAGCAGACTGACCCCACTCTCTCAATGTGACATACCCAGGGAAGAGTAAACTGACCCCACTCTGTCACTGTAACTCACCCAGGGAAGAGCAGACAGATCCCACTCTGTCAATGTAACACACCCAGGGAAGAGCAGACTGACCCCACTCTGTCAAAGTAACACACCCAGGGAAGAGCAGACTGACCCCACTCTGTCAAAGTAACACACCCACGGAAGAGCAGACTGACCCCACTCTGTCAATGTAACTCACCCAGGGAAGTGCAGAATGACCCCACTCTGTCAATGTAACAGACCCAGGGAAGGGCAGACTGACCCCACTCTGTCAATGTAACAGACCCAGGGAAGAGCAGACTGACTTCACTCTGTCAATGTAACACACCCAGGGAAGAGCAGACTGACCCCTCTCTGTCAATGTAACACACCCAGGGAAGAGCAGACTGACCCCACTCTGTCAATGTAACAGACCCAGGGAAGGGCAGACTGACCCCACTCTGTCATTGTAACAGACCCAGGGAAGGGCAGACTGACCCCACTCTGTCAATGTAACACCCCCAGGGAAGAGCAGACTGACTCCACTCTGACAATGTAACTCACCCAGGGAAGAGCAGACTGCCCTCACTCTGTCAATGTAACACACCCAGGGAAGAGCAGACTGACCCCACTCTGTCAATGTAACATACCCAGGGAAGAGTAGACTGACCTCACTCTGTCAATTTAACACACCCTGGGGAGAGTAGACTGACTCCACTCTGACAATGTAACACACCCAGGGAAGAGCAGACTGACCCCACTCTGTCAATGTAACATACCCAGGGAAGAGCAGACTGACCTCACTCTGTCAATGTAACACACCCAGGGAAGACCAGACTGACCCCACTCTCTCAATGTGACATACCCAGGGAAGAGCAGACTGACCGCACTCTGTCAATGTAACTCACCCAGGGAAGATCAGACTGATCCCACTCTGTCAATGTAACACACCCAGGGAAGAGCAGACTGAACCCACTCTGTCAATGTAACACACCCAGGGAAGAGCAGACTGACCCCACTCTGTCAAAGTAACACACCCAGGGAAGAGCAGACTGACCCCACTCTGTCAAAGTAACACACCCAGGGAAGAGCAGACTGACCCCACTTTGTCAAAGTAACACACCCAGGGAAGAGCAGACTGAACCCTCTCTGTCAATGTAACACACCCAGGGAAGAACAGACTGACCCCACTCTGTCAATGTAACACACCCAGGAAAGAGCAGACTGACCCCACTCTGTCAATGTAACACACCCAGGGAAGAGCAGACTGACCCCACTCTGTCAATGTAACACACCCAGGGAAGAGCAGACTGACCCCACTCTGTCAATGAAACACACCCTGGGAAGAGCAGACTGACCCCACTCTGTCAATGTAACACACCCAGGGATGAGCAGACTGACCCCACTCTGTCAATGTAACAGACTGAGGGAAGAGCAGACTGATCCCACTGTGTCAGTGTAACACACCCAGGGAACAGCAGACTGACTTCACTCTGTCAATGTAACACACCCAGGGAAGAGCAGACTGACTCCACTCTGTCAATGTAACACACCCAGGGAAGAGCAGACTGACTCCACTCTGTCAATGTAACACACTCAGAGAAGAGCAGACTGACCCCACTGTGTCAGTGTAACACACCCAGTGAATAGCAGACTGACTTCACTCTGTCAATGTAACACGCCCAGGGAAGAGCAGACTGACTCCACTCTGTCAATGTAACACACCCAGGGAAGAGCAGACTGACCTCACTCTGTCAATGTAACACACCCTGGGAGGAGCAGACTGACGCCACTCTATCAATGTACCACACTCAGGGAAGAGCAGACTGACCCCACGCTGTCGATTTAACGCACCAAGGGAAGAGCACACTGACCCCACTCTGTCAATGTAACACACCCAGGGAAGAGCAGACTGACCCCACTCTGTCAATGAAACACACCCTGGGAAGAGCAGACTGACCCCACTCTGTCAATGTAACACACCCAGGGATGAGCAGACTGACCCCACTCTGTCAATGTAACACACTCAGGGAAGAGAAGACTGACCCCACTGTGTCAGTGTAACACACCCAGGAACAGCAGACTGACTTCACTCTGTCAATGTAACACACCCAGGGAAGAGCAGACTGACTCCACTCTGTCAATGTAACACACCCAGGGAAGAGCAGACTGACTCTACTCTGTCAATGAAACACACTCAGGGAAGAGCAGACTGACCCCACTGCGTCCGTGTAACACACCCAGGGAATAGCAGACTGACTTCACTCTGTCAATGTAACACGCCCAGGGAAGAGCAGACTGACTCCACTCTGTCAATGTAACTCACCCAGGGAAGAGCTGACTTACTTCACTGTGTCAATGTAACACACCCAGGGAAGAGCAGACTGACCACACTCTATCAATGTAACACACCCAGGGAAGGGCAGACTGACCCCACTCTGTCAATGTAACAGACCCAGGGAAGGGCAGACTGACCTCACTCTGTCAATGTAACACACCCATGGAAGAGCAGACTGACTCCACTCTGTCAATGTAACACACCCAGGGAAGAGCAGACTGACTCCACTCTGTCAATCTAACAAACCCAGGGAAGAGCAGACTGACCCCACTCTGTCAATGTAACACACCCAGGGAAGAGCAGAATGACCCCACTCTGTCAATGTAACAGACCCAGGGAAGAGCAGACTGACCCCACTATGTCAATGTAACAGACCCAGGGAAGGGCAGACTGACCCCACTCTGTCAAAGTAACACACCCAGGGAAGAGCAGACTGACCCCACTCTGTCAAAGTAACACACCCAGGGAAGAGCAGACTGACCCCACTCTGTCAAAGTAACACACCCAGGGAAGAGCAGACTGACCCCATTTTGTCAAAGTAACACACCCAGGGAAGAGCATAGTGAACCCACTCTGTCAATGTAACACACCCAGGGAAGAACAGACTGACCCCACTCTGTCAATGTAACACATCCAGGGAAGAGCAGACTGACCCCACTCTGTCAATGTAACACACCCAGGGAAGAGCAGACTGACCCCACTCTGTCAATGTAACACACCCAGGGAAGAGCAGACTGACCCCACTCTGTCAATGTAACACACCCAGGGAAGAGCCGACTGACCTCACTCTGTCAAAGTAACACACCCAGGGAAGAGCAGACTTACCCCACTCTGTCAATGTAACACACCCAGGGAAGAGCAGACTGACCCCACTCTGTCAAAGTAACACACCCAGGGAAGAGCAGACTGACCCCACTGTGTCAAAGTAACACACCCAGGGAAGAGCAGACTGACCCCACTCTGTCAAATTAACACACCCAGGGAAGAGCAGACTGACCCCACTCTTTCAATGTAACACACCCAGGGAAGAGCAGACTGACCTCACTCTGTAAATGTAACACACCCTGGGAAGAGCAGACTGACGCCACTCTGTCAATGTAACACACTCAGGGAAGAGCAGACTGAACCCACGCTGTCAATGTAACACACTCAGGGAAGAGCAGACTGACCCCACTCTGTCAATGTAACACACTCAGGGAAGAGCAGACTGACCCCACAGTGTCAGTGTAACACACCCAGGGAATAGCAGACTGACTTCACTCTGTCAATGTAACACACCCAGGGAAGAGCAGACTGACTCCACTCTGTCAATGTAACACACCCAGGGAAGAGCAGACTGACCACACTCTGTCAATGGAACACACCCAGGGAAGAGCAGACTGACTTCACTCTGTCAATGTAACACACCCAGGGAAGAGCAGACTGACTCCACTCTGTCAATGTAACACACCCAGGGAAGAGCAGACTGACCACACTCTGTCAATGTAACACACCCAGGGAAGGGCAGACTGACCCCACCCTGTCAATGTAACAGACCCAGAGAAGGGCAGACTGACCCAACTCTGTCAATGTAACACACCCAGGGAAGAGCAGACTGACCCCACTCTGTCAATGTACCACACTCAGGGAAGAGCAGACTGACCCCACTCTGTCAAAGTAACAAACCCAGGAAAGAGCAGACTGACCCCACTCTGTCAATGGAACACACCCAGGGAAGAGCAGACTGACCCCACTCTGTCAAAGTAACACACCCAGGGAAGAGCAGACTGACCCCACTTTGTCAAAGAAACACACGCAGGAAAGAGCAGACTGACCACACTCTGTCAATGGAACACACCCAGGGAAGAGCAGACTGAACCCACTCTGTCAATGTAACACACACAGGGAAGAACAGACTGACCCCACTCTGTCAATGTAACACATCCAGGGAAGAGCAGACTGACCTCACTCTGTCAATGTAACACACCCTGGGAAGAGCAGACTGACTCCACTCTATCAATAAACCACACTCAGGGAAGAGCAGACTGACCCCACGCTGTCAATGTAACGCACCCAGGGAAGAGCAGACTGACCCCACTCTGTCAAAGTAACACACCCAGGGAAGAGCAGACTGACCACACTCTGTCAAATTAACACACTCAGGGAAGAGCAGACTGACCCCACGCTGTCAAAGTAACACACCCAGGGAAGAGCAGACTGACCCCACTCTGTCAATGTAACACACCCAGGGAAGAGCCGACTGACCTCACTCTGTCAAAGTAACACACCCAGGGAAGAGCAGACTTACCCCACTCTGTCAATGTAACACACCCAGGGAAGAGCAGACTGATCCCACTCTGTCAAAGTAACACACCCAGGGAAGAGCAGACTGACCCCACTCTGTCAAATTAACACACCCAGGGAAGAGCAGACTGACCCCACTCTTTCAATGTAACACACCCAGGGAAGAGCAGACTGACCTCACTCTGTCAATGTAACACACCCTGGGAAGAGCAGACTGACGCCACTCTATCAATGTAGCACACTCAGGGAAGAGCAGACTGACCCCACGCTGTCAATGTAACACACTCAGGGAAGAGCAGACTGACCCCACTCTGTCAATGTAACACACTCAGGGAAGAGCAGACTGACCCCACTGTGTCAGTGTAACACACCCAGGGAATAGCAGACTGACTTCACTCTGTCAATGTAACACACCCAGGGAAGAGCAGACTGACCCCACTCTGTCAATGTAACGGACCCAGGGAAGGGCAGACTGACCCCACCCTGTCAATGTAACAGACGCAGAGAAGGGCAGACTGACCCCACTCTGTCAATGTAACACACCCAGGGAAGAGCAGACTGACCCCACTCTGTCAAAGTAACACACCCAGGGAAGAGCAGACGGACCCCACTCTGTCAAAGTAACACACCCAGGGAAGAGCACACAGACCCCACCCTGTCAATGTAACACACCCAGGGAAGAGCAGACTGACTCCACTCTGTCAATGTAACACACCCAGGGAAGAGCAGACTGACCACACTCTGTCAATGGAACACACCCAGGGAAGAGCAGACTGACCCCACTCTGTCAAAGTAACACACCCAGGGAAGAGCAGACTGACCCCACTTTGTCAAAGTAACACACCCAGGGAAGAGCAGACTGAACCCACTCTGTCAATGTAACACACACAGGGAAGAACAGACTGACCCCACTCTGTCAATGTAACACATCCAGGGAAGAGCAGACTGACCTCACTCTGTCAATGTAACACACCCTGGGAAGAGCAGACTGACGCCACTCTATCAATGAACCACACTCAGGGAAGAGCAGACTGACCCCACGCTGTCAATGTAACGCACCCAGGGAAGAGCAGACTGACCCCACTCTGTCAATGAAACACACCCTGGGAAGAGCAGACTGACCCCACTGTGTCAGTGTAACACACCCAGGGAACAGCAGACTGACTTCACTCAGTCAATGTAACACACCCAGGGAAGAGCAGACTGACTCCACTCTGTCAATGTAACACACCCAGGGAAGAGCAGACTGACTCCACTCTGTCAATGTAACACACCCAGGGAAGAGCAGACTGACTTCACTCTGTCAATGTAACACACCCAGGGAAGAGCAGACTGACCAGACTCTGTCAATGTAACACACCCAGGGAAGGGCAGACTGACCCCACCCTGTCAATGTAACAGACCCAGAGAAGGGCAGACTGACCCCACTCTGTCAATGTAACACACCCAGGGAAGAGCAGACTGACCCCACTCTGTCAAAGTAACACACCCAGGGAAGAGCAGACTGACCCCACTCTGTCAAAGTCACACACCCAGGGAAGAGCACACAGACCCCACCCTGTCAATGTAACACACCCAGGGAAGAGCAGACTGAACCCACTCTGTCAATGTAACACACCCAGGGAAGAGCAGACTGACCCCACTCTGTCAATGTAACACACACAGGGAAGAGCAGACTGACCCCACTCTGTCAAAGTAACTCACCCAGGGAAGAGCAGACTGACCCCGCTCTGTCAATGTAACACACCCAGGGAAGAGCAGACGGACCCCGCTCTGTCAAAGTAACACACCCAGGGAAGAGCAGACTGACCCCACTCTGTCAATGTAACACACACAGGGAAGAGCAGACTGACCCCACTCTGTCAAAGTAACACACCCAGGGAAGAGCAGACTGACCCCACTCTGTCAAAGTAACACACCCAGGGAAGAGCAGACTGACCCAACTCTGTCAAATTAACACACCCAGGGAAGAGCAGACTGACCCCACTCTGTCAAAGTAACACACCCAGGGAAGAGCAGACTGACCCCACTCTGTCAATGTAACACACCCAGGGAAGAACAGACTGACCCCACTGTGTCAAAGTAACACACCCAGGGAAGAGCAGACTGACCCCACTGTGTCAAAGTAACACACCCAGGGAAGAGCAGACTGACCCCACTCTGTCAAATTAACACACCCAGGGAAGAGCAGACTGACCCCACTCTTTCAATGTAACACACCCAGGGAAGAGCAGACTGACCTCACTCTGTAAATGTAACACACCCTGGGAAGAGCAGACTGACGCCACTCTGTCAATGTAACACACTCAGGGAAGAGCAGACTGACCCCACGCTGTCAATGTAACACACTCAGGGAAGAGCAGACTGACCCCACTCTGTCAATGTAACACACTCAGGGAAGAGCAGACTGACCCCACTGTGTCAGTGTAACACACCCAGGGAATAGCAGACTGACTTCACTCTGTCAATGTAACACACCCAGGGAAGAGCAGACTGACTCCACTCTGTCAATGTAACACACCCAGGGAAGAGCAGACTGACCACACTCTGTCAATGGAACACACCCAGGGAAGAGCAGACTGACTTCACTCTGTCAATGTAACACACCCAGGGAAGAGCAGACTGACTCCACTCTGTCAATGTAACACACCCAGGGAAGAGCAGACTGACCACACTCTGTCAATGTAACACACCCAGGGAAGGGCAGACTGACCCCACCCTGTCAATGTAACAGACCCAGAGAAGGGCAGACTGACCCAACTCTGTCAATGTAACACACCCAGGGAAGAGCAGACTGACCCCACTCTGTCAATGTACCACACTCAGGGAAGAGCAGACTGACCCCACTCTGTCAAAGTAACAAACCCAGGAAAGAGCAGACTGACCCCACTCTGTCAATGGAACACACCCAGGGAAGAGCAGACTGACCCCACTCTGTCAATGGAACACACCCAGGGAATAGCAGACTGACTTCACTCTGTCAATGTAACACACTCAGGGAAGAGCAGACTGACCCCACTGTGTCAGTGTAACACACCCAGGGAATAGCAGACTGACTTCACTCTGTCAATGTAACACACCCAGGGAAGAGCAGACTGACTCCACTCTGTCAATGTAACACACCCAGGGAAGAGCAGACTGACCACACTCTGTCAATGGAACACACCCAGGGAAGAGCAGACTGACTTCACTCTGTCAATGTAACACACCCAGGGAAGAGCAGACTGACTCCACTCTGTCAATGTAACACACCCAGGGAAGAGCAGACTGACCACACTCTGTCAATGTAACACACCCAGGGAAGGGCAGACTGACCCCACCCTGTCAATGTAACAGACCCAGAGAAGGGCAGACTGACCCAACTCTGTCAATGTAACACACCCAGGGAAGAGCAGACTGACCCCACTCTGTCAATGTACCACACTCAGGGAAGAGCAGACTGACCCCACTCTGTCAAAGTAACAAACCCAGGAAAGAGCAGACTGACCCCACTCTGTCAATGGAACACACCCAGGGAAGAGCAGACTGACCCCACTTTGTCAAAGTAACACACCCAGGGAAGAGCAGACTGACCCCACTCTGTCAATGGAACACACCCAGGGAAGAGCAGACTGAACCCACTCTGTCAATGTAACACACACAGGGAAGAACAGACTGACCCCACTCTGTCAATGTAACACATCCAGGGAAGAGCAGACTGACCTCACTCTGTTAATGAAACACACCCTGGGAAGAGCAGACTGACTCCACTCTATCAATGAACCACACTCAGGGAAGAGCAGACTGACCCCACGCTGTCAATGTAACGCACCCAGGGAAGAGCAGACTGACCCCACTCTGTCAAAGTAACACACCCAGGGAAGAGCAGACTGACCACACTCTGTCAAATTAACACACTCAGGGAAGAGCAGACTGACCCCACGCTGTCAAAGTAACACACCCAGGGAAGAGCAGACTGTCCCCACTCTGTCAATGTAACACACCCAGGGAAGAGCCGACTGACCTCACTCTGTCAAAGTAACACACCCAGGGAAGAGCAGACTTACCCCACTCTGTCAATGTAACACACCCAGGGAAGAGCAGACTGACCCCACTCTGTCAAAGTAACACACCCAGGGAAGAGCAGACTGATCCCACTCTGTCAAAGTAACACACCCAGGGAAGAGCAGACTGACCCCACTCTGTCAAATTAACACACCCAGGGAAGAGCAGACTGACCCCACTCTTTCAATGTAACCAACCCAGGGAAGAGCAGACTGAACTCACTCTGTCAATGTAACACACCCTGGGAAGAGCAGACTGACGCCACTCTATCAATGTAGCACACTCAGGGAAGAGCAGACTGACCCCACGCTGTCAATGTAACACACTCAGGGAAGAGCAGACTGACCCCACTCTGTCAATGTAACACACTCAGGGAAGAGCAGACTGACCCCACTGTGTCAGTGTAACACACCCAGGGAATAGCAGACTGACCCCACTCTGTCAATGTAACACACTCAGGGAAGAGCAGACTGACCCCACTGTGTCAGTGTAACACACCCAGGGAATAGCAGACTGACTTCACTCTGTCAATGTAACACACCCAGGGAAGAGCAGACTGACCTCACTCTGTAAATGTAACACACCCTGGGAAGAGCAGACTGACGCCACTCTGTCAATGTAACACACTCAGGGAAGAGCAGACTGACCCCACGCTGTCAATGTAACACACTCAGGGAAGAGCAGACTGACCCCACTCTGTCAATGTAACACACTCAGGGAAGAGCAGACTGACCCCACTGTGTCAGTGTAACACACCCAGGGAATAGCAGACTGACTTCACTCTGTCAATGTAACACACCCAGGGAAGAGCAGACTGACTCCACTCTGTCAATGTAACACACCCAGGGAAGAGCAGACTGACCACACTCTGTCAATGGAACACACCCAGGGAAGAGCAGACTGACTTCACTCTGTCAATGTAACACACCCAGGGAAGAGCAGACTGACTCCACTCTGTCAATGTAACACACCCAGGGAAGAGCAGACTGACCACACTCTGTCAATGTAACACACCCAGGGAAGGGCAGACTGACCCCACCCTGTCAATGTAACAGACCCAGAGAAGGGCAGACTGACCCAACTCTGTCAATGTAACACACCCAGGGAAGAGCAGACTGACCCCACTCTGTCAATGTACCACACTCAGGGAAGAGCAGACTGACCCCACTCTGTCAAAGTAACAAACCCAGGAAAGAGCAGACTGACCCCACTCTGTCAATGGAACACACCCAGGGAAGAGCAGACTGACCCCACTCTGTCAAAGTAACACACCCAGGGAAGAGCAGACTGACCCCACTTTGTCAAAGTAACACACCCAGGGAAGAGCAGACTGACCCCACTCTGTCAATGGAACACACCCAGGGAAGAGCAGACTGAACCCACTCTGTCAATGTAACACACACAGGGAAGAACAGACTGACCCCACTCTGTCAATGTAACACATCCAGGGAAGAGCAGACTGACCTCACTCTGTCAATGTAACACACCCTGGGAAGAGCAGACTGACTCCACTCTATCAATGAACCACACTCAGGGAAGAGCAGACTGACCCCACGCTGTCAATGTAACGCACCCAGGGAAGAGCAGACTGACCCCACTCTGTCAAAGTAACACACCCAGGGAAGAGCAGACTGACCACACTCTGTCAAATTAACACACTCAGGGAAGAGCAGACTGACCCCACGCTGTCAAAGTAACACACCCAGGGAAGAGCAGACTGACCCCACTCTGTCAATGTAACACACCCAGGGAAGAGCCGACTGACCTCACTCTGTCAAAGTAACACACCCAGGGAAGAGCAGACTTACCCCACTCTGTCAATGTAACACACCCAGGGAAGAGCAGACTGATCCCACTCTGTCAAAGTAACACACCCAGGGAAGAGCAGACTGACCCCACTCTGTCAAATTAACACACCCAGGGAAGAGCAGACTGACCCCACTCTTTCAATGTAACCAACCCAGGGAAGAGCAGACTGACCTCACTCTGTCAATGTAACACACCCTGGGAAGAGCAGACTGACGCCACTCTATCAATGTAGCACACTCAGGGAAGAGCAGACTGACCCCACGCTGTCAATGTAACACACTCAGGGAAGAGCAGACTGACCCCACTCTGTCAATGTAACACACTCAGGGAAGAGCAGACCGACCCCACTGTGTCAGTGTAACACACCCAGGGAATAGCAGACTGACTTCACTCTGTCAATGTAACACACCCAGGGAAGAGCAGACTGACCACACTCTGTCAATGTAACACACCCAGGGAAGGGCAGACTGACCCCACCCTGTCAATGTAACAGACACAGAGAAGGGCAGACTGACCCCACTCTGTAAATGTAACACACCCAGGGAAGAGCAGACTGACCCCACTCTGTCAAAGTAACACACCCAGGGAAGAGCAGACTGACCCCACTCTGTCAAAGTAACACACCCAGGGAAGAGCACACAGACCCCACCCTGTCAATGTAACACACCCAGGGAAGAGCAGACTGACCCCACTCTGTTAATGTGACACACCCAGGGAAGAGCAGATTGACCCCTCTCTGTCAAAGTAACACACCCAGGGAAGAGCAGACTGACCCCACTCTGTCAAAGTAACACACCCAGGGAAGAGCAGACTGACCCCACTCTGTCAATGTACCACACTCAGGGAAGAGCAGACTGACCCCACTCTGTCAAAGTAACAAACCCAGGAAAGAGCATACTGACCCCACTCTGTCAATCGAACACACCCAGGGAAGAGCAGACTGACCCCACTCTGTCAAAGTAACACACCCAGGGAAGAGCAGACTGACCCCACTTTGTCAAAGTAACACACCCAGGGAAGAGCAGACTGAACCCACTCTGTCAATGTAACACACACAGGGAAGAACAGACTGACCCCACTCTGTCAATGTAACACATCCAGGGAAGAGCAGACTGACCTCACTCTGTCAATGTAACACACCCTGGGAAGAGCAGACTGACGCCACTCTATCAATGAACCACACTCAGGGAAGAGCAGACTGACCCCACGCTGTCAATGTAACGCACCCAGGGAAGAGCAGACTGACCCCACTCTGTCAATGAAACACACCCTGGGAAGAGCAGACTGACCCCACTGTGTCAGTGTAACACACCCAGGGAACAGCAGACTGACTTCACTCAGTCAATGTAACACACCCAGGGAAGAGCAGACTGACTCCACTCTGTCAATGTAACACACCCAGGGAAGAGCAGACTGACTCCACTCTGTCAATGTAACACACCCAGGGAAGAGCAGACTGACTTCACTCTGTCAATGTAACACACCCAGGGAAGAGCAGACTGACCAGACTCTGTCAATGTAACACACCCAGGGAAGGGCAGACTGACCCCACCCTGTCAATGTAACAGACCCAGAGAAGGGCAGACTGACCCCACTCTGTCAATGTAACACACCCAGGGAAGAGCAGACTGACCCCACTCTGTCAAAGTAACACACCCAGGGAAGAGCAGACTGACCCCACTCTGTCAAAGTCACACACCCAGGGAAGAGCACACAGACCCCACCCTGTCAATGTAACACACCCAGGGAAGAGCAGACTGACCCCACTCTGTCAATGTAACACACCCAGGGAAGAGCAGACTGACCCCACTCTGTCAATGTAACACACACAGGGAAGAGCAGACTGACCCCACTCTGTCAAAGTAACTCACCCAGGGAAGAGCAGACTGACCCCGCTCTGTCAATGTAACACACCCAGGGAAGAGCAGACGGACCCCGCTCTGTCAAAGTAACACACCCAGGGAAGAGCAGACTGACCCCACTCTGTCAATGTAACACACACAGGGAAGAGCAGACTGCCCCCACTCTGTCAAAGTAACACACCCAGGGAAGAGCAGACTGACCCCACTCTGTCAAAGTAACACACCCAGGGAAGAGCAGACTGACCCAACTCTGTCAAATTAACACACCCAGGGAAGAGCAGACTGACCCCACTCTGTCAAAGTAACACACCCAGGGAAGAGCAGACTGACCCCACTCTGTCAATGTAACACACCCAGGGAAGAACAGACTGACCCCACTCTGTCAATGTACCACACTCAGGGAAGAGCAGACTGACCCCACTCTGTCAAAGTAACACACCCAGGGAAGAGCAGACTGACCCCACTTTGTCAAAGTAACACACCCAGGGAAGAGCAGACTGAACCCACTCTGTCAATGTAACACACACAGGGAAGAACAGACTGACCCAACTCTGTCAATGTAACACATCCAGGGAAGAGCAGACTGACCTCACTCTGTCAATGTAACACACCCTGGGAAGAGCAGACTGACGCCACTCTATCAATGAACCACACTCAGGGAAGAGCAGACTGACCCCACGCTGTCAATGTAACGCACCCAGGGAAGAGCAGACTGACCCCACTCTGTCAATGAAACACACCCTGGGAAGAGCAGACTGACCCCACTGTGTCAGTGTAACACACCCAGGGAACAGCAGACTGACTTCACTCAGTCAATGTAACACACCCAGGGAAGAGCAGACTGACTCCACTCTGTCAATGTAACACACCCAGGGAAGACCAGACTGACTCCACTCTGTCAATGTAACACACCCAGGGAAGAGCAGACTGACTTCACTCTGTCAATGTAACACACCCAGGGAAGAGCAGACTGACCAGACTCTGTCAATGTAACACACCCAGGGAAGGGCAGACTGACCCCACCCTGTCAATGTAACAGACCCAGAGAAGGGCAGACTGACCCCACTCTGTCAATGTAACACACCCAGGGAAGAGCAGACTGACCCCACTCTGTCAAAGTAACACACCCAGGGAAGAGCAGACTGACCCCACTCTGTCAAAGTCACACACCCAGGGAAGAGCACACAGACCCCACCCTGTCAATGTAACACACCCAGGGAAGAGCAGACTGACCCCACTCTGTCAATGTAACACACCCAGGGAAGAGCAGACTGACCCCACTCTGTCAATGTAACACACACAGGGAAGAGCAGACTGACCCCACTCTGTCAAAGTAACTCACCCAGGGAAGAGCAGACTGACCCCGCTCTGTCAATGTAACACACCCAGGGAAGAGCAGACGGACCCCGCTCTGTCAAAGTAACACACCCAGGGAAGAGCAGACTGACCCCACTCTGTCAATGTAACACACACAGGGAAGAGCAGACTGACCCCACTCTGTCAAAGTAACACACCCAGGGAAGAGCAGACTGACCCCACTCTGTCAAAGTAACACACCCAGGGAAGAGCAGACTGACCCAACTCTGTCAAATTAACACACCCAGGGATGAGCAGACTGACCCCACTCTGTCAAAGTAACACACCCAGGGAAGAGCAGACTGACCCCACTCTGTCAATGTAACACACCCAGGGAAGAACAGACTGACCCCACTCTGTCAATGTACCACACTCAGGGAAGAGCAGACTGACACCACTCTGTCAAAGTAACACACCCCGGAAAGAGCAGACTGACCCCACTCTGTCAAAGTAACACACCCAGGGAAGAGCAGACTGACCCCACTCTGTCAAAGTAACACACCCAGAGAAGAGCAGACTGACCCCACTTTGTCAAAGTAACACACCCAGGGAAGAGCAGACTTACCCCACTCTGTCAATGTAACACACCCAGGGAAGAGCAGACTGACCCCACTCTGTCAAAGTAACACACCCAGGGAAGAGCAGACTGACCCCGCTCTGTCAAAGTAACACACCCAGGGAAGAGCAGACTGACCCCACTCTGTCAAATTAACACACCCAGGGAAGAGCAGACTGAACCCACTCTTTCAATGTAACACACCCAGGGAAGAGCAGACTGACCTCACTCTGTAAATGTAACACACCCTGGGAAGAGCAGACTGACGCCACTCTGTCAATGTAACACACTCAGGGAAGAGCAGACTGACCCCACGCTGTCAATGTAACACACTCAGGGAAGAGCAGACTGACCCCACTCTGTCAATGTAACACACTCAGGGAAGAGCAGACTGACCCCACTGTGTCAGTGTAACACACCCAGGGAAGAGCAGACTGACTCCACTCTGTCAATGTAACACACCCAGGGAAGAGCAGACTGACCACACTCTGTCAATGGAACACACCCAGGGAAGAGCAGACTGACCACACTCTGTCAATGGAACACACCCAGGGAAGAGCAGACTGACCCCACTCTGTCAAAGTAACACACCCAGGGAAGAGCAGACTGACCCCACTTTGTCAAAGTAACACACCCAGGGAAGAGCAGACTGAACCCACTCTGTCAATGTAACACACACAGGGAAGAACAGACTGACCCCACTCTGTCAATGTAACACATCCAGGGAAGAGCAGACTGACCTCACTCTGTCAATGTAACACACCCTGGGAAGAGCAGACTGACGCCACTCTATCAATGAACCACACTCAGGGAAGAGCAGACTGACCCCACGCTGTCAATGTAACGCACCCAGGGAAGAGCAGACTGACCCCACTCTGTCAATGAAACACACCCTGGGAAGAGCAGACTGACCCCACTGTGTCAGTGTAACACACCCAGGGAACAGCAGACTGACTTCACTCAGTCAATGTAACACACCCAGGGAAGAGCAGACTGACTCCACTCTGTCAATGTAACACACCCAGGGAAGAGCAGACTGACTCCACTCTGTCAATGTAACACACCCAGGGAAGAGCAGACTGACTTCACTCTGTCAATGTAACACACCCAGGGAAGAGCAGACTGACCAGACTCTGTCAATGTAACACACCCAGGGAAGGGCAGACTGACCCCACCCTGTCAATGTAACAGACCCAGAGAAGGGCAGACTGACCCCACTCTGTCAATGTAACACACCCAGGGAAGAGCAGACTGACCCCACTCTGTCAAAGTAACACACCCAGGGAAGAGCAGACTGACCCCACTCTGTCAAAGTCACACACCCAGGGAAGAGCACACAGACCCCACCCTGTCAATGTAACACACCCAGGGAAGAGCAGACTGACCCCACTCTGTCAATGTAACACACCCAGGGAAGAGCAGACTGACCCCACTCTGTCAATGTAACACACACAGGGAAGAGCAGACTGACCCCACTCTGTCAAAGTAACTCACCCAGGGAAGAGCAGACTGACCCCGCTCTGTCAATGTAACACACCCAGGGAAGAGCAGACGGACCCCGCTCTGTCAAAGTAACACACCCAGGGAAGAGCAGACTGACCCCACTCTGTCAATGTAACACACACAGGGAAGAGCAGACTGACCCCACTCTGTCAATGTAACACACCCAGGGAAGAGCAGACTGACCCCACTCTGTCAAAGTAACACACCCAGGGAAGAGCAGACTGACCCAACTCTGTCAAATTAACACACCCAGGGAAGAGCAGACTGACCCCACTCTGTCAAAGTAACACACCCAGGGAAGAGCAGACTGACCCCACTCTGTCAATGTAACACACCCAGGGAAGAACAGACTGACCCCACTCTGTCAATGTACCACACTCAGGGAAGAGCAGACTGACCCCACTCTGTCAAAGTAACACACCCAGGGAAGAGCAGACTGACCCCACTTTGTCAAAGTAACACACCCAGGGAAGAGCAGACTGAACCCACTCAGTCAATGTAACACACCCAGGGAAGAGCAGACTGACTCCACTCTGTCAATGTAACACACCCAGGGAAGACCAGACTGACTCCACTCTGTCAATGTAACACACCCAGGGAAGAGCAGACTGACTTCACTCTGTCAATGTAACACACCCAGGGAAGAGCAGACTGACCAGACTCTGTCAATGTAACACACCCAGGGAAGGGCAGACTGACCCCACCCTGTCAATGTAACAGACCCAGAGAAGGGCAGACTGACCCCGCTCTGTCAATGTAACACACCCAGGGAAGAGCAGACGGACCCCGCTCTGTCAAAGTAACACACCCAGGGAAGAGCAGACTGACCCCACTCTGTCAAAGTCACACACCCAGGGAAGAGCACACAGACCCCACCCTGTCAATGTAACACACCCAGGGAAGAGCAGACTGACCCCACTCTGTCAATGTAACACACCCAGGGAAGAGCAGACTGACCCCACTCTGTCAATGTAACACACACAGGGAAGAGCAGACTGACCCCACTCTGTCAAAGTAACTCACCCAGGGAAGAGCAGACTGACCCCGCTCTGTCAATGTAACACACCCAGGGAAGAGCAGACGGACCCCGCTCTGTCAAAGTAACACACCCAGGGAAGAGCAGACTGACCCCACTCTGTCAATGTAACACACACAGGGAAGAGCAGACTGACCCCACTCTGTCAATGTAACACACCCAGGGAAGAGCAGACTGACCCCACTCTGTCAAAGTAACACACCCAGGGAAGAGCAGACTGACCCAACTCTGTCAAATTAACACACCCAGGGAAGAGCAGACTGACCCCACTCTGTCAAAGTAACACACCCAGGGAAGAGCAGACTGACCCCACTCTGTCAATGTAACACACCCAGGGAAGAACAGACTGACCCCACTCTGTCAATGTACCACACTCAGGGAAGAGCAGACTGACCCCACTCTGTCAAAGTAACACACCCAGGGAAGAGCAGACTGACCCCACTTTGTCAAAGTAACACACCCAGGGAAGAGCAGACTGAACCCACTCAGTCAATGTAACACACCCAGGGAAGAGCAGACTGACTCCACTCTGTCAATGTAACACACCCAGGGAAGACCAGACTGACTCCACTCTGTCAATGTAACACACCCAGGGAAGAGCAGACTGACTTCACTCTGTCAATGTAACACACCCAGGGAAGAGCAGACTGACCAGACTCTGTCAATGTAACACACCCAGGGAAGGGCAGACTGACCCCACCCTGTCAATGTAACAGACCCAGAGAAGGGCAGACTGACCACACTCTGTCAATGTAACACACCCAGGGAAGAGCAGACTGACCCCACTCTGTCAAAGTAACACACCCAGGGAAGAGCAGACTGACCCCACTCTGTCAAATTCACACACCCAGGGAAGAGCACACAGACCCCACCCTGTCAATGTAACACACCCAGGGAAGAGCAGACTGACCCCACTCTGTCAATGTAACACACCCAGGGAAGAGCAGACTGACCCCACTCTGTCAATGTAACACACACAGGGAAGAGCAGACTGACCCCACTCTGTCAAAGTAACTCACCCAGGGAAGAGCAGACTGACCCCGCTCTGTCAATGTAACACACCCAGGGAAGAGCAGACGGACCCCGCTCTGTCAAAGTAACACACCCAGGGAAGAGCAGACTGACCCCACTCTGTCAATGTAACACACACAGGGAAGAGCAGACTGACCCCACTCTGTCAAAGTAACACACCCAGGGAAGAGCAGACTGACCCCACTCTGTCAAAGTAACACACCCAGGGAAGAGCAGACTGACCCAACTCTGTCAAATTAACACACCCAGGGAAGAGCAGACTGACCCCACTCTGTCAAAGTAACACACCCAGGGAAGAGCAGACTGACCCCACTCTGTCAATGTAACACACCCAGGGAAGAACAGACTGACCCCACTCTGTCAATGTACCACACTCAGGGAAGAGCAGACTGACACCACTCTGTCAAAGTAACACACCCCGGAAAGAGCAGACTGACCCCACTCTGTCAAAGTAACACACCCAGGGAAGAGCAGACTGACCCCACTCTGTCAAAGTAACACACCCAGGGAAGAGCAGACTGACCCCACTTTGTCAAAGTAACACACCCAGGGAAGAGCAGACTTACCCCACTCTGTCAATGTAACACACCCAGGGAAGAGCAGACTGACCCCACTCTGTCAAAGTAACACACCCAGGGAAGAGCAGACTGACCCCACTGTGTCAAAGTAACACACCCAGGGAAGAGCAGACTGACCCCACTCTGTCAAATTAACACACCCAGGGAAGAGCAGACTGACCCCACTCTTTCAATGTAACACACCCAGGGAAGAGCAGACTGACCTCACTCTGTAAATGTAACACACCCTGGGAAGAGCAGACTGACGCCACTCTGTCAATGAACCACACCCAGGGAATAGCAGACTGACTTCACACTGTCAATGTAACACACCCCGGAAAGAGCAGACTGACCCCACTCTGTCAAAGTAACACACCCAGGGAAGAGCAGACTGACCCCACTCTGTCAAAGTAACACACCCAGGGAAGAGCAGACTGACCCCACTCTGTCAAATTAACACACCCAGGGAAGAGCAGACTGACCCCACTCTTTCAATGTAACACACTCAGGGAAGAGCAGACTGACCCCACTGTGTCAGTGTAACACACCCAGGGAATAGCAGACTGACTTCACTCTATCAATGAACCACACCCAGGGAATAGCAGACTGACTTCACACTGTCAATGTAACACACCCCGGAAAGAGCAGACTGACCCCACTCTGTCAAAGTAACACACCCAGGGAAGAGCAGACTGACCCCACTCTGTCAAAGTAACACACCCAGGGAAGAGCAGACTGACCCCACTTTGTCAAAGTAACACACCCAGGGAAGAGCAGACTGAACCCACTCTGTCAATGTAACACACCCAGAGAAGAGCAGACTGACCTCACTCTGTCAAAGTAACACACCCAGGGAAGAACAGACTGACCCCACTCTGACAATGTAACACATCCAGGGAAGAGCAGACTGACTCCACTCTGTCAATGTAACACACCCAGGGAAGAGCAGACTGACCCCACTCTGTCAAAGTAACACACCCAGGGAAGATCAGACTGACCCCACTGTGTCAGTGTAACACACCCAGGGAAGGGCAGACTGACTTCACTCTGTCAATGTAACACACCCAGGGAAGAGCAGACTGACTCCACTCTGTCAATGTAACACACTCTGGGAAGAGCAGACTGACCCCACTCTGTCAATGTAACAGACCCAGGGAAGGGCAGACTGACCCCACTCTGTCAATGTAACACACCCATGGAAGAGCTGACTGACTCCACTCTGTCAATGTAACACACCCAGGGAAGAGCACACTGACTCCACTCTGTCAATCTAACACACCCAGGGAAGAGCAGACTGACCCCACTCTGTCAATGTAACACATCCAGGGAAGAGCAGACTGACCTCACTCTGTCAATGTAACACACCCTGGGAAGAGCAGACTGATGCCACTCTATCAATGAACCACACTCAGGGAAGAGCAGACTGACCCCACGCTGTCAATGTAACGCACCCAGGGAAGAGCAGACTGACCCCACTCTGTCAATGAAACACACCCTGGGAAGAGCAGACTGACCCCACTGTGTCAGTGTAACACACCCAGGGAACAGCAGACTGACTTCACTCAGTCAATGTAACACACCCAGGGAAGAGCAGACTGACTCCACTCTGTCAATGTAACACACCCAGGGAAGAGCAGACTGACTCCACTCTGTCAATGTAACACACCCAGGGAAGAGCAGACTGACTTCACTCTGTCAATGTAACACACCCAGGGAAGAGCAGACTGACCAGACTCTGTCAATGTAACACACCCAGGGAAGGGCAGACTGACCCCACCCTGTCAATGTAACAGACCCAGAGAAGGGCAGACTGACCCCACTCTGTCAATGTAACACACCCAGGGAAGAGCAGACTGACTTCACTCTGTCAATGTAACACACACAGGGAAGAGCAGACTGACCCCACTCTGTCAAAGTAACTCACCCAGGGAAGAGCAGACTGACCCCGCTCTGTCAATGTAACACACCCAGGGAAGAGCAGACGGACCCCGCTCTGTCAAAGTAACACACCCAGGGAAGAGCAGACTGACCCCACTCTGTCAATGTAACACACACAGGGAAGAGCAGACTGACCCCACTCTGTCAAAGTAACACACCCAGGGAAGAGCAGACTGACCCCACTCTGTCAAAGTAACACACCCAGGGAAGAGCAGACTGACCCAACTCTGTCAAATTAACACACCCAGGGAAGAGCAGACTGACCCCACTCTGTCAAAGTAACACACCCAGGGAAGAGCAGACTGACCCCACTCTGTCAATGTAACACACCCAGGGAAGAACAGACTGACCCCACTCTGTCAATGTACCACACTCAGGGAAGAGCAGACTGACACCACTCTGTCAAAGTAACACACCCCGGAAAGAGCAGACTGACCCCACTCTGTCAAAGTAACACACCCAGGGAAGAGCAGACTGACCCCACTCTGTCAAAGTAACACACCCAGGGAAGAGCAGACTGACCCCACTTTGTCAAAGTAACACACCCAGGGAAGAGCAGACTTACCCCACTCTGTCAATGTAACACACCCAGGGAAGAGCAGACTGACCCCACTCTGTCAAAGTAACACACCCAGGGAAGAGCAGACTGACCCCACTGTGTCAAAGTAACACACCCAGGGAAGAGCAGACTGACCCCACTCTGTCAAATTAACACACCCAGGGAAGAGCAGACTGACCCCACTCTTTCAATGTAACACACCCAGGGAAGAGCAGACTGACCTCACTCTGTAAATGTAACACACCCTGGGAAGAGCAGACTGACGCCACTCTGTCAATGAACCACACCCAGGGAATAGCAGACTGACTTCACACTGTCAATGTAACACACCCCGGAAAGAGCAGACTGACCCCACTCTGTCAAAGTAACACACCCAGGGAAGAGCAGACTGACCCCACTCTGTCAAAGTAACACACCCAGGGAAGAGCAGACTGACCCCACTCTGTCAAATTAACACACCCAGGGAAGAGCAGACTGACCCCACTCTTTCAATGTAACACACTCAGGGAAGAGCAGACTGACCCCACTGTGTCAGTGTAACACACCCAGGGAATAGCAGACTGACTTCACTCTATCAATGAACCACACCCAGGGAATAGCAGACTGACTTCACACTGTCAATGTAACACACCCCGGAAAGAGCAGACTGACCCCACTCTGTCAAAGTAACACACCCAGGGAAGAGCAGACTGACCCCACTCTGTCAAAGTAACACACCCAGGGAAGAGCAGACTGACCCCACTTTGTCAAAGTAACACACCCAGGGAAGAGCAGACTGAACCCACTCTGTCAATGTAACACACCCAGAGAAGAGCAGACTGACCTCACTCTGTCAAAGTAACACACCCAGGGAAGAACAGACTGACCCCACTCTGACAATGTAACACATCCAGGGAAGAGCAGACTGACTCCACTCTGTCAATGTAACACACCCAGGGAAGAGCAGACTGACCCCACTCTGTCAAAGTAACACACCCAGGGAAGATCAGACTGACCCCACTGTGTCAGTGTAACACACCCAGGGAAGGGCAGACTGACTTCACTCTGTCAATGTAACACACCCAGGGAAGAGCAGACTGACTCCACTCTGTCAATGTAACACACTCTGGGAAGAGCAGACTGACCCCACTCTGTCAATGTAACAGACCCAGGGAAGGGCAGACTGACCCCACTCTGTCAATGTAACACACCCATGGAAGAGCTGACTGACTCCACTCTGTCAATGTAACACACCCAGGGAAGAGCACACTGACTCCACTCTGTCAATCTAACACACCCAGGGAAGAGCAGACTGACCCCACTCTGTCAATGTAACACATCCAGGGAAGAGCAGACTGACCTCACTCTGTCAATGTAACACACCCTGGGAAGAGCAGACTGATGCCACTCTATCAATGAACCACACTCAGGGAAGAGCAGACTGACCCCACGCTGTCAATGTAACGCACCCAGGGAAGAGCAGACTGACCCCACTCTGTCAATGAAACACACCCTGGGAAGAGCAGACTGACCCCACTGTGTCAGTGTAACACACCCAGGGAACAGCAGACTGACTTCACTCAGTCAATGTAACACACCCAGGGAAGAGCAGACTGACTCCACTCTGTCAATGTAACACACCCAGGGAAGAGCAGACTGACTCCACTCTGTCAATGTAACACACCCAGGGAAGAGCAGACTGACTTCACTCTGTCAATGTAACACACCCAGGGAAGAGCAGACTGACCAGACTCTGTCAATGTAACACACCCAGGGAAGGGCAGACTGACCCCACCCTGTCAATGTAACAGACCCAGAGAAGGGCAGACTGACCCCACTCTGTCAATGTAACACACCCAGGGAAGAGCAGACTGACCCCACTCTGTCAAAGTAACACACCCAGGGAAGAGCAGACTGACCCCACTCTGTCAAAGTCACACACCCAGGGAAGAGCACACAGACCCCACCCTGTCAATGTAACACACCCAGGGAAGAGCAGACTGACCCCACTCTGTCAATGTAACACACCCAGGGAAGAGCAGACTGACCCCACTCTGTCAATGTAACACACACAGGGAAGAGCAGACTGACCCCACTCTGTCAAAGTAACTCACCCAGGGAAGAGCAGACTGACTCCACTCTGTCAATGTAACACACCCAGGGAAGAGCAGACGGACCCCGCTCTGTCAAAGTAACACACCCAGGGAAGAGCAGACTGACCCCACTCTGTCAATGTAACACACACAGGGAAGAGCAGACTGACCCCACTCTGTCAAAGTAACACACCCAGGGAAGAGCAGACTGACCCCACTCTGTCAAAGTAACACACCCAGGGAAGAGCAGACTGACCCAACTCTGTCAAATTAACACACCCAGGGAAGAGCAGACTGACCCCACTCTGTCAAAGTAACACACCCAGGGAAGAGCAGACTGACCCCACTCTGTCAATGTAACACACCCAGGGAAGAACAGACTGACCCCACTCTGTCAATGTACCACACTCAGGGAAGAGCAGACTGACCCCACTCTGTCAAAGTAACACACCCCGGAAAGAGCAGACTGACCCCACTCTGTCAAAGTAACACACCCAGGGAAGAGCAGACTGACCCCACTCTGTCAAAGTAACACACCCAGGGAAGAGCAGACTGACCCCACTTTGTCAAAGTAACACACCCAGGGAAGAGCAGACTTACCCCACTCTGTCAATGTAACACACCCAGGGAAGAGCAGACTGACCCCACTGTGTCAAAGTAACACACCCAGGGAAGAGCAGACTGACCCCACTCTGTCAAATTAACACACCCAGGGAAGAGCAGACTGACCCCACTCTTTCAATGTAACACACGCAGGGAAGAGCAGACTGACCTCACTCTGTAAATGTAACGCACCCTGGGAAGAGCAGACTGACGCCACTCTGTCAATGTAACACACTCAGGGAAGAGCAGACTGACCCCACGCTGTCAATGTAACACACTCAGGGAAGAGCAGACTGACCCCACTCTGTCAATGTAACACACTCAGGGAAGAGCAGACTGACCCCACTGTGTCAGTGTAACACACCCAGGGAATAGCAGACTGACTTCACTCTGTCAATGAAACACACCCAGGGAAGAGCAGACTGACTCCACTCTGTCAATGTAACACACCCAGGGAAGAGCAGACTGACTCCACTCTGTCAATGTAACACACCCAGGGAAGAGCAGACTGACCACACTCTGTCAATGGAACACACCCAGGGAAGAGCAGACTGACTTCACTCTGTCAATGTAACACACCCAGGGAAGAGCAGACTGACTCCACTCTGTCAATGTAACACACCCAGGGAAGAGCAGACTGACCACACTCTGTCAATGTAACACACCCAGGGAAGGGCAGACTGACCCCACCCTGTCAATGTAACAGACCCAGAGAAGGGCAGACTGACCCAACTCTGTCAATGTAACACACCCAGGGAAGAGCAGACTGACCCCACTCTGTCAATGTACCACACTCAGGGAAGAGCAGACTGACCCCACTCTGTCAAAGTAACAAACCCAGGAAAGAGCAGACTGACCCCACTCTGTCAATGGAACACACCCAGGGAAGAGCAGACTGACCCCACTCTGTCAAAGTAACACACCCAGGGAAGAGCAGACTGACCCCACTTTGTCAAAGTAACACACCCAGGGAAGAGCAGACTGACCCCACTCTGTCAATGGAACACACCCAGGGAAGAGCAGACTGAACCCACTCTGTCAATGTAACACACACAGGGAAGAACAAACTGACCCCACTCTGTCAATGTAACACATCCAGGGAAGAGCAGACTGACCTCACTCTGTCAATGTAACACACCCTGGGAAGAGCAGACTGACTCCACTCTATCAATGAACCACACTCAGGGAAGAGCAGACTGACCCCACGCTGTCAATGTAACGCACCCAGGGAAGAGCAGACTGATCCCACTCTGTCAAAGTAACACACCCAGGGAAGAGCAGACTGACCCCACTCTGTCAAATTAACACACCCAGGGAAGAGCAGACTGACCCCACTCTTTCAATGTAACACACCCAGGGAAGAGCAGACTGACCTCACTCTGTCAATGTAACACACCCTGGGAAGAGCAGACTGACGCCACTCTATCAATGTAGCACACTCAGGGAAGAGCAGACTGACCCCACGCTGTCAATGTAACACACTCAGGGAAGAGCAGACTGACCCCACTCTGTCAATGTAACACACTCAGGGAAGAGCAGACTGACCCCACTGTGTCAGTGTAACACACCCAGGGAATAGCAGACTGACTTCACACTGTCAATGTAACACACCCAGGGAAGAGCAGACTGACCACACTCTGTCAATGTAACACACCCAGGGAAGGGCAGACTGACCCCACCCTGTCAATGTAACAGACGCAGAGAAGGGCAGACTGACCCCACTCTGTCAATGTAACACACTCAGGGAAGAGCAGACTGACCCCACTGTGTCAGTGTAACACACCCAGGCAATAGCAGACTGACTTCACTCTATCAATGAACCACACCCAGGGAATAGCAGACTGACTTCACACTGTCAATGTAACACACCCCGGAAAGAGCAGACTGACCCCACTCTGTCAAAGTAACACACCCAGGGAAGAGCAGACTGACCCCACTCTGTCAAAGTAACACACCCAGGGAAGAGCAGACTGACCCCACTTTGTCAAAGTAACACACCCAGGGAAGAGCAGACTGAACCCACTCTGTCAATGTAACACACCCAGAGAAGAGCAGACTGACCTCACTCTGTCAAAGTAACACACCCAGGGAAGAACAGACTGACCCCACTCTGTCAATATAACACATCCAGGGAAGAGCAGACTGACTCCACTCTGTCAATGTAACACACCCAGGGAAGAGCAGACTGACCCCACTCTGTCAAAGTAACACACCCAGGGAAGATCAGACTGACCCCACTGTGTCAGTGTAACACACCCAGGGAAGGGCAGACTGACTTCACTCTGTCAATGTAACACACCCAGGGAAGAGCAGACTGACTCCACTCTGTCAATGTAACACACTCTGGGAAGAGCAGACTGACCCCACTCTGTCAATGTAACAGACCCAGGGAAGGGCAGACTGACCCCACTCTGTCAATGTAACACACCCATGGAAGAGCTGACTGACTCCACTCTGTCAATGTAACACACCCAGGGAAGAGCACACTGACTCCACTCTGTCAATCTAACACACCCAGGGAAGAGCAGACTGACCCCACTCTGTCAATGTAACACATCCAGGGAAGAGCAGACTGACCTCACTCTGTCAATGTAACACACCCTGGGAAGAGCAGACTGACGCCACTCTATCAATGAACCACACTCAGGGAAGAGCAGACTGACCCCACGCTGTCAATGTAACGCACCCAGGGAAGAGCAGACTGACCCCACTCTGTCAATGAAACACACCCTGGGAAGAGCAGACTGACCCCACTGTGTCAGTGTAACACACCCAGGGAACAGCAGACTGACTTCACTCAGTCAATGTAACACACCCAGGGAAGAGCAGACTGACTCCACTCTGTCAATGTAACACACCCAGGGAAGAGCAGACTGACTCCACTCTGTCAATGTAACACACCCAGGGAAGAGCAGACTGACTTCACTCTGTCAATGTAACACACCCAGGGAAGAGCAGACTGACCAGACTCTGTCAATGTAACACACCCAGGGAAGGGCAGACTGACCCCACCCTGTCAATGTAACAGACCCAGAGAAGGGCAGACTGACCCCACTCTGTCAATGTAACACACCCAGGGAAGAGCAGACTGACCCCACTCTGTCAAAGTAACACACCCAGGGAAGAGCAGACTGACCCCACTCTGTCAAAGTCACACACCCAGGGAAGAGCACACAGACCCCTCCCTGTCAATGTAACACACCCAGGGAAGAGCAGACTGACCCCACTCTGTCAATGTAACACACCCAGGGAAGAGCAGACTGACCCCACTCTGTCAATGTAACACACACAGGGAAGAGCAGACTGACCCCACTCTGTCAAAGTAACTCACCCAGGGAAGAGCAGACTGACCCCGCTCTGTCAATGTAACACACCCAGGGAAGAGCAGACGGACCCCGCTCTGTCAAAGTAACACACCCAGGGAAGAGCAGACTGACCCCACTCTGTCAATGTAACACACACAGGGAAGAGCAGACTGACCCCACTCTGTCAAAGTAACACACCCAGGGAAGAGCAGACTGACCCAACTCTGTCAAATTAACACACCCAGGGAAGAGCAGACTGACCCCACTCTGTCAAAGTAACACACCCAGGGAAGAGCAGACTGACCCCACTCTGTCAATGTAACACACCCAGGGAAGAACAGACTGACCCCACTCTGTCAATGTACCACACTCAGGGAAGAGCAGACTGACCCCACTCTGTCAAAGTAACACACCCCGGAAAGAGCAGACTGACCCCACTCTGTCAAAGTAACACACCCAGGGAAGAGCAGACTGACCTCACTCTGTAAATGTAACACACCCTGGGAAGAGCAGACTGACGCCACTCTGTCAATGTAACACACTCAGGGAAGAGCAGACTGACCCCACGCTGTCAATGTAACACACTCAGGGAAGAGCAGACTGACCCCACTCTGTCAATGTAACACACTCAGGGAAGAGCAGACTGACCCCACTGTGTCAGTGTAACACACCCAGGGAATAGCAGACTGACTTCACTCTGTCAATGAAACACACCCAGGGAAGAGCAGACTGACTCCACTCTGTCAATGTAACACACCCAGGGAAGAGCAGACTGACTCCACTCTGTCAATGTAACACACCCAGGGAAGAGCAGACTGACCACACTCTGTCAATGGAACACACCCAGGGAAGAGCAGACTGACTTCACTCTGTCAATGTAACACACCCAGGGAAGAGCAGACTGACTCCACTCTGTCAATGTAACACACCCAGGGAAGAGCAGACTGACCACACTCTGTCAATGTAACACACCCAGGGAAGGGCAGACTGACCCCACCCTGTCAATGTAACAGACCCAGAGAAGGGCAGACTGACCCAACTCTGTCAATGTAACACACCCAGGGAAGAGCAGACTGACCCCACTCTGTCAATGTACCACACTCAGGGAAGAGCAGACTGACCCCACTCTGTCAAAGTAACAAACCCAGGAAAGAGCAGACTGACCCCACTCTGTCAATGGAACACACCCAGGGAAGAGCAGACTGACCCCACTCTGTCAAAGTAACACACCCAGGGAAGAGCAGACTGACCCCACTTTGTCAAAGTAACACACCCAGGGAAGAGCAGACTGACCCCACTCTGTCAATGGAACACACCCAGGGAAGAGCAGACTGAACCCACTCTGTCAATGTAACACACACAGGGAAGAACAAACTGACCCCACTCTGTCAATGTAACACATCCAGGGAAGAGCAGACTGACCTCACTCTGTCAATGTAACACACCCTGGGAAGAGCAGACTGACTCCACTCTATCAATGAACCACACTCAGGGAAGAGCAGACTGACCCCACGCTGTCAATGTAACGCACCCAGGGAAGAGCAGACTGATCCCACTCTGTCAAAGTAACACACCCAGGGAAGAGCAGACTGACCCCACTCTGTCAAATTAACACACCCAGGGAAGAGCAGACTGACCCCACTCTTTCAATGTAACACACCCAGGGAAGAGCAGACTGACCTCACTCTGTCAATGTAACACACCCTGGGAAGAGCAGACTGACGCCACTCTATCAATGTAGCACACTCAGGGAAGAGCAGACTGACCCCACGCTGTCAATGTAACACACTCAGGGAAGAGCAGACTGACCCCACTCTGTCAATGTAACACACTCAGGGAAGAGCAGACTGACCCCACTGTGTCAGTGTAACACACCCAGGGAATAGCAGACTGACTTCACACTGTCAATGTAACACACCCAGGGAAGAGCAGACTGACCACACTCTGTCAATGTAACACACCCAGGGAAGGGCAGACTGACCCCACCCTGTCAATGTAACAGACGCAGAGAAGGGCAGACTGACCCCACTCTGTAAATGTAACACACCCAGGGAAGAGCAGACTGACCCCACTCTGTCAAAGTAACACACCCAGGGAAGAGCAGACTGACCCCACTCTGTCAAAGTAACACACCCAGGGAAGAGCACACAGACCCCACCCTGTCAATGTAACACACCCAGGGAAGAGCAGACTGACCCCACTCTGTTAATGTGACACACCCAGGGAAGAGCAGATTGACCCCTCTCTGTCAAAGTAACACACCCAGGGAAGAGCAGACTGACCCCACTCTGTCAAAGTAACACACCCAGGGAAGAGCAGACTGACCCCACTCTGTCAATGTACCACACTCAGGGAAGAGCAGACTGACCCCACTCTGTCAAAGTAACAAACCCAGGAAAGAGCAGACTGACCCCACTCTGTCAATCGAACACACCCAGGGAAGAGCAGACTGACCCCACTCTGTCAAAGTAACACACCCAAGGAAGAGCAGACTGACCCCACTTTGTCAAAGTAACACACCCAGGGAAGAGCAGACTGAACCCACTCTGTCAATGTAACACACACAGGGAAGAACAGACTGACCCCACTCTGTCAATGTAACACATCCAGGGAAGAGCAGACTGACCTCACTCTGTCAATGTAACACACCCTGGGAAGAGCAGACTGACGCCACTCTATCAATGAACCACACTCAGGGAAGAGCAGACTGACCCCACGCTGTCAATGTAACGCAACCAGGGAAGAGCAGACTGACCCCACTCTGTCAATGAAACACACCCTGGGAAGAGCAGACTGACCCCACTGTGTCAGTGTAACACACCCAGGGAACAGCAGACTGACTTCACTCAGTCAATGTAACACACGCAGGGAAGAGCAGACTGACTCCACTCTGTCAATGTAACACACCCAGGGAAGAGCAGACTGACTCCACTCTGTCAATGTAACACACCCAGGGAAGAGCAGACTGACTTCACTCTGTCAATGTAACACACCCAGGGAAGAGCAGACTGACCAGACTCTGTCAATGTAACACACCCAGGGAAGGGCAGACTGACCCCACCCTGTCAATGTAACAGACCCAGAGAAGGGCAGACTGACCCCACTCTGTCAATGTAACACACCCAGGGAAGAGCAGACTGACCCCACTCTGTCAAAGTAACACACCCAGGGAAGAGCAGACTGACCCCACTCTGTCAAAGTCACACACCCAGGGAAGAGCACACAGACCCCACCCTGTCAATGTAACACACCCAGGGAAGAGCAGACTGACCCCACTCTGTCAATGTAACACACCCAGGGAAGAGCAGACTGACCCCACTCTGTCAATGTAACACACACAGGGAAGAGCAGACTGACCCCACTCTGTCAAAGTAACTCACCCAGGGAAGAGCAGACTGACCCCGCTCTGTCAATGTAACACACCCAGGGAAGAGCAGACGGACCCCGCTCTGTCAAAGTAACACACCCAGGGAAGAGCAGACTGACCCCACTCTGTCAATGTAACACACACAGGGAAGAGCAGACTGACCCCACTCTGTCAAAGTAACACACCCAGGGAAGAGCAGACTGACCCCACTCTGTCAAAGTAACACACCCAGGGAAGAGCAGACTGACCCAACTCTGTCAAATTAACACACCCAGGGAAGAGCAGACTGACCCCACTCTGTCAAAGTAACACACCCAGGGAAGAGCAGACTGACCCCACTCTGTCAATGTAACACACCCAGGGAAGAACAGACTGACCCCACTCTGTCAATGTACCACACTCAGGGAAGAGCAGACTGACCCCACTCTGTCAAAGTAACACACCCCGGAAAGAGCAGACTGACCCCACTCTGTCAAAGTAACACACCCAGGGAAGAGCAGACTGACCCCACTCTGTCAAAGTAACACACCCAGGGAAGAGCAGACTGACCCCACTTTGTCAAAGTAACACACCCAGGGAAGAGCAGACTGAACCCACTCTGTCAATGTAACACACCCAGGGAAGAGCAGACTGACCTCACTCTGTCAAAGTAACACACCCAGGGAAGAACAGACTGACCCCACTCTGTCAATGTAACACATCCAGGGAAGAGCAGACTGACTCCACTCTGTCAATGTAACACACCCAGGGAAGAGCAGACTGACCCCACTCTGTCAAAGTAACACACCCAGGGAAGATCAGACTGACCCCACTGTGTCAGTGTAACACACCCAGGGAAGGGCAGACTGACTTCACTCTGTCAATGTAACACACCCAGGGAAGAGCAGACTGACTCCACTCTGTCAATGTAACACACCCAGGGAAGAGCAGACTGACTCCACTCTGTCAATGTAACACACTCTGGGAAGAGCAGACTGACCCCACTCTGTCAATGTAACAGACCCAGGGAAGGGCAGACTGACCCCACTCTGTCAATGTAACACACCCATGGAAGAGCTGACTGACTCCACTCTGTCAATGTAACACACCCAGGGAAGAGCACACTGACTCCACTCTGTCAATCTAACACACCCAGGGAAGAGCAGACTGACCCCACTCTGTCAATGTAACACACCCAGGGAAGAGCAGAATGACCCCACTCTGTCAATGTAACAGACCCAGAGAAGGGCAGACTGACCCCACTCTGTCAATGTAACACACCCAGGGAAGAGCAGACTGACCCCACTCTGTCAAAGTAACACACCCAGGGAAGAGCAGACTGACCCCACTCTGTCAAAGTCACACACCCAGGGAAGAGCACACAGACCCCACCCTGTCAATGTAACACACCCAGGGAAGAGCAGACTGACCCCACTCTGTCAATGTAACACACCCAGGGAAGAGCAGACTGACCCCACTCTGTCAATGTAACACACACAGGGAAGAGCAGACTGACCCCACTCTGTCAAAGTAACACACCCAGGGAAGAATAGACTGACCCAGCTCTGTCAATGTAACACACCCAGGGAAGAGCAGACGGACCCCGCTCTGTCAAAGTAACACACCCAGGGAAGAGCAGACTGACCCCACTCTGTCAATGAAACACACCCTGGGAAGAGCAGACTGACCCCACTGTGTCAGTGTAACACACCCAGGGAACAGCAGACTGACTTCACTCAGTCAATGTAACACACCCAGGGAAGAGCAGACTGACTCCACTTTGTCAATGTAACACACCCAGGGAAGAGCAGACTGACTCCACTCTGTCAATGTAACACACCCAGGGAAGAGCAGACTGACTTCACCCTGTCAATGTAACACACCCAGGGAAGAGCAGACTGACCAGACTCTGTCAATGTAACACACCCAGGGAAGGGCAGACTGACCCCACCCTGTCAATGTAACAGACCCAGAGAAGGGCAGACTGACCCCACTCTGTCAATGTAACACACCCAGGGAAGAGCAGACTGACCCCACTCTGTCAAAGTAACACACCCAGGGAAGAGCAGACTGACCCCACTCTGTCAATGTAACACACACAGGGAAGAGCAGACTGACCCCACTCTGTCAAAGCAACACACCCAGGGAAGAGCAGACTGACCCCACTCTGTCAAAGTAACACACCCAGGGAAGAGCAGACTGACCCAACTCTGTCAAATTAACACACCCAGGGAAGAGCAGACTGACCCCACTCTGTCAAAGTAACACACCCAGGGAAGAGCAGACTGACCCCACTCTGTCAATGTAACACACCCAGGGAAGAACAGACTGACCCCACTCTGTCAATGTACCACACTCAGGGAAGAGCAGACTGACCCCACTCTGTCAAAGTAACACACCCAGGGAAGAGCAGACTGACCCCACTCTGTCAATGTAACACACCCAGGGAAGAACAGACTGACCCCACTCTGTCAATGTACCACACTCAGGGAAGAGCAGACTGACCCCACTCTGTCAAAGTAACACACCCAGGAAAGAGCAGACTGACCCCACTCTGTCAAAGTAACACACCCAGGGAAGAGCAGACTGACCTCACTCTGTCAAAGTAACACACCCAGGGAAGAGCAGACTGACCCCACTTTGTCAAAGTAACACACCCAGGGAAGAGCAGACTGAACCCACTCTGTCAATGTAACACACCCAGAGAAGAGCAGACTGACCTCACTCTGTCAAAGTAACACACCCAGGGAAGAACAGACTGACCCCACTCTGTCAATGTAACACATCCAGGGAAGAGCAGACTGACTCCACTCTGTCAATGTAACACACCCAGGGAAGAGCAGACTGACCCCACTCTGTCAAAGTAACACACCCAGGGAAGATCAGACTGACCCCACTGTGTCAGTGTAACACACCCAGGGAAGGGCAGACTGACTTCACTCTGTCAATGTAACACGCCCAGGGAAGAGCAGACTGACTCCACTCTGTCAATGTAACTCACCCAGGGAAGAGCTGACTGACTTCACTCTGTCAATGTAACACACCCAGGTAAGAGCAGACTGACCACACTCTGTCAATGTAACACACCCAGGGAAGGGCAGACTGACCCCACTCTGTCAATGTAACAGACCCAGGGAAGGGCAGACTGACCCCACTCTGTCAATGTAACACACCCATGGAAGAGCAGACTGACTCCACTCTGTCAAAGTAACACACCCAGGGAAGAGCAGACTGACTCCACTCTGTCAATCTAACACACCCAGGGAAGAGCAGACTGACCCCACTCTGTCAATGTAACAGACCCAGGGAAGAGCAGACTGACCCCACTCTGTCAATGTAACACACCCAGGGAAGAGCAGAATGACCCCACTCTGTCAATGTAACAGACCCAGGGAAGGGCAGACTGACCCCACTCTGTCAATGTAACAGACCCAGGGAAGAGCAGACTGACCCCACTCTGTCAAAGTAACACACCCAGGGAAGAGCAGACTGACCCCACTCTGTCAATGTAACACATCCAGGGAAGAACAGACTGACCCCACTCTGTCAATTTAACACACCCAGGGAAGAGCAGACTGACCCCACTCTGTCAAAGTAACACACCCAGGGAAGAGCAGACTGACCCCACTCTGTCAAAGTAACACACCCAGGGAAGAGCAGACTGACCCCACTCTGTCAAAGAAACACACCCAGGGAAGAGCAGACTGACCCCATTTTGTCAAAGTAACACACCCAGGGAAGAGCAGACTGAACCCACTCTGTCAATGTAACACACCCAGGGAAGAACAGACTGACCCCACTCTGTCAATGTAACACATCCAGGGAAGAGCAGACTGACCCCACTCTGTCAATGTAACACACCCAGGGAAGAGCAGACTGACCCCACTCTGTCAATGTAACACACCCAGGGAAGAGCAGACTGACCCCACTCTGTCAATGTAACACACCCAGGGAAGAGCCGACTGACCTCACTCTGTCAATGTAACACACCAAGGGAAGGGCAGACTGACCCCACTCTGTCAATGTAACACACCCAGGGAAGAGCAGACTGACGCCACTCTGTCAAATTAACACACCCAGGGAAGAGCAGACTGACCTCACTCTGTCAATGTAACACACCCAGGGAAGAGCAGACTGACCTCACTCTGTTAATGTAACACACCCTGGGAAGAGCAGACTGACCCCACTCTGTCAAAGTTACACACCCAGGGAAGAGCTGACTGACCCCACTCTGTCAAAGTAACACACCCAGGGAAGAGCAGACTGACCCCACTCTGTCAAATTAACACACCCAGGGAAGAGCAGACTGACCCCACTCTTTCAATTTAACACACCCAGGGAAGAGCAGACTGACCTCACTCTGTCAATGTAACACACCCTGGGAAGAGCAGACTCACGCCACTCTATCAATGTAGCACACTCAGGGAAGAGCAGACTGACCCCACGCTGTCAATGTAACACACTCAGGGAAGAGCAGACTGACCCCACTCTGTCAATGTAACACACTCAGGGAAGAGCAGACTGACCCCACTGTGTCAGTGTAACACACCCAGGGAATAGCAGACTGACTTCACTCTGTCAATGTAACACACCCAGGGAAGAGCAGACTGACCACACTCTGTCAATGTAACACACCCAGGGAAGGGCAGACTGACCGCACCCTGTCAATGTAACAGACGCAGAGAATTGCAGACTGACCCCACTCTGTCAATGTAACACACCCAGGGAAGAGCAGACTGACCCCACTCTGTCAAAGTAACACACCCAGGGAAGAGCAGACTGACCCCACTCTGTCAAAGTAACACACCCAGGGAAGAGCAGACTGACCCCACTCTGTCAATGTAACACACTCAGGGAAGAGCAGACTGACCCCACTCTGTCAAAGTAACAAACCCAGGAAAGAGCAGACTGACCCCACTCTGTCAATGGAACACACCCAGGGAAGAGCAGTCTGACCCCACTCTGTCAAAGTAACACACCCAGGGAAGAGCAGACTGACCCCACTTTGTCAAAGTAACACACCCAGGGAAGAGCAGACTGAACCCACTCTGTCAATGTAACACACACAGGGAAGAACAGACTGACCCCACTCTGTCAATGTAACACATCCAGGGAAGAGCAGACTGACCTCACTCTGTCAATGTAACACACCCTGGGAAGAGCAGACTGACGCCACTCTATCAATGAACCACACTCAGGGAAGAGCAGACTGACCCCACGCTGTCAATGTAACGCACCCAGGGAAGAGCAGACTGACCCCACTCTGTCAATGAAACACACCCTGGGAAGAGCAGACTGACCCCACTGTGTCAGTGTAACACACCCAGGGAACAGCAGACTGACTTCACTCAGTCAATGTAACACACCCAGGGAAGAGCAGACTGACTCCACTCTGTCAATGTAACACACCCAGGGAAGAGCAGACTGACTCCACTCTGTCAATGTAACACACCCAGGGAAGGGCAGACTGACCCCACCCTGTCAATGTAACAGACCAGAGAAGGGCAGACTGACCCCACTCTGTCAATGTAACACACCCAGGGAAGAACAGACTGACCCCACTCTGTCAAAGTAACACACCAAGGGAAGAGCAGACTGACCTCACTCTGTCAATGTAACACACCCTGGGAAGAGCAGACTCACGCCACTCTATCAATGTAGCACACTCAGGGAAGAGCAGACTGACCCCACGCTGTCAATGTAACACACTCAGGGAAGAGCAGACTGACCCCACTCTGTCAATGTAACACACTCAGGGAAGAGCAGACTGACCCCACTGTGTCAGTGTAACACACCCAGGGAATAGCAGACTGACTTCACTCTGTCAATGTAACACACCCAGGGAAGAGCAGACTGACCACACTCTGTCAATGTAACACACCCAGGGAAGGGCAGACTGACCCCACCCTGTCAATGTAACAGACGCAGAGAATTGCAGACTGACCCCACTCTGTCAATGTAACACACCCAGAGAAGAGCAGACTGACCCCACTCTGTCAAAGTAACACACCCAGGGAAGAGCAGACTGACCCCACTCTGTCAAAGTAACACACCCAGGGAAGAGCACACAGACCCCACCCTGTCAATGTAACACACCCAGGGAAGAGCAGACTGACCCCACTCTGTTAATGTAACACACCCAGGGAAGAGCAGATTGACCCCTCTCTGTCAAAGTAACACACCCAGGGAAGAGCAGACTGACCCCACTCTGTCAAAGTAACACACCCAGGGAAGAGCAGACTGACCCCACTCTGTCAATGTAACACACTCAGGGAAGAGCAGACTGACCCCACTCTGTCAAAGTAACAAACCCAGGAAAGAGCAGACTGACCCCACTCTGTCAATGGAACACACCCAGGGAAGAGCAGTCTGACCCCACTCTGTCAAAGTAACACACCCAGGGAAGAGCAGACTGACCCCACTTTGTCAAAGTAACACACCCAGGGAAGAGCAGACTGAACCCACTCTGTCAATGTAACACACACAGGGAAGAACAGACTGACCCCACTCTGTCAATGTAACACATCCAGGGAAGAGCAGACTGACCTCACTCTGTCAATGTAACACACCCTGGGAAGAGCAGACTGACGCCACTCTATCAATGAACCACACTCAGGGAAGAGCAGACTGACCCCACGCTGTCAATGTAACGCACCCAGGGAAGAGCAGACTGACCCCACTCTGTCAATGAAACACACCCAGGGAAGGGCAGACTGACCCCACCCTGTCAATGTAACAGACCCAGAGAAGGGCAGACTGACCCCACTCTGTCAATGTAACACACCCAGGGAAGAACAGACTGACCCCACTCTGTCAAAGTAACACACCAAGGGAAGAGCAGACTGACCTCACTCTGTCAATGTAACACACCCTGGGAAGAGCAGACTCACGCCACTCTATCAATGTAGCACACTCAGGGAAGAGCAGACTGACCCCACGCTGTCAATGTAACACACTCAGGGAAGAGCAGACTGACCCCACTCTGTCAATGTAACACACTCAGGGAAGAGCAGACTGACCCCACTGTGTCAGTGTAACACACCCAGGGAATAGCAGACTGACTTCACTCTGTCAATGTAACACACCCAGGGAAGAGCAGACTGACCACACTCTGTCAATGTAACACACCCAGGGAAGGGCAGACTGACCCCACCCTGTCAATGTAACAGACGCAGAGAATTGCAGACTGACCCCACTCTGTCAATGTAACACACCCAGGGAAGAGCAGACTGACCCCACTCTGTCAAAGTAACACACCCAGGGAAGAGCAGACTGACCCCACTCTGTCAAAGTAACACACCCAGGGAAGAGCACACAGACCCCACCCTGTCAATGTAACACACCCAGGGAAGAGCAGACTGACCCCACTCTGTTAATGTAACACACCCAGGGAAGAGCAGATTGACCCCTCTCTGTCAAAGTAACACACTCAGGGAAGAGCAGACTGACCCCACTCTGTCAAAGTAACACACCCAGGGAAGAGCAGACTGACCCCACTCTGTCAATGTAACACACTCAGGGAAGAGCAGACTGACCCCACTCTGTCAAAGTAACAAACCCAGGAAAGAGCAGACTGACCCCACTCTGTCAATGGAACACACCCAGGGAAGAGCAGTCTGACCCCACTCTGTCAAAGTAACACACCCAGGGAAGAGCAGACTGACCCCACTTTGTCAAAGTAACACACCCAGGGAAGAGCAGACTGAACCCACTCTGTCAATGTAACACACACAGGGAAGAACAGACTGACCCCACTCTGTCAATGTAACACATCCAGGGAAGAGCAGACTGACCTCACTCTGTCAATGTAACACACCCTGGGAAGAGCAGACTGACGCCACTCTATCAATGAACCACACTCAGGGAAGAGCAGACTGACCCCACGCTGTCAATGTAACGCACCCAGGGAAGAGCAGACTGACCCCACTCTGTCAATGAAACACACCCTGGGAAGAGCAGACTGACCCCACTGTGTCAGTGTAACACACCCAGGGAACAGCAGACTGACTTCACTCAGTCAATGTAACACACCCAGGGAAGAGCAGACTGACTCCACTCTGTCAATGTAACACACCCAGGGAAGAGCAGACTGACTCCACTCTGTCAATGTAACACACCCAGGGAAGGGCAGACTGACCCCACCCTGTCAATGTAACAGACCCAGAGAAGGGCAGACTGACCCCACTCTGTCAATGTAACACACCCAGGGAAGAGCAGACTGACCCCACTCTGTCAATGAAACACACCCTGGGAAGAGCAGACTGACCCCACTGTGTCAGTGTAACACACCCAGGGAACAGCAGACTGACTTCACTCAGTCAATGTAACACACCCAGGGAAGAGCAGACTGACTCCACTCTGTCAATGTAACACACCCAGGGAAGAGCAGACTGACTCCACTCTGTCAATGTAACACACCCAGGGAAGAGCAGACTGACTTCACTCTGTCAATGTAACACACCCAGGGAAGAGCAGACTGACCAGACTCTGTCAATGTAACACACCCAGGGAAGGGCAGACTGACCCCACCCTGTCAATGTAACAGACCCAGAGAAGGGCAGACTGACCCCACTCTGTCAATGTAACACACCCAGGGAAGAGCAGACTGACCCCACTCTGTCAAAGTAACACACCCAGGGAAGAGCAGACTGACCCCACTCCGTCAATGTAACACACACAGGGAAGAGCAGACTGACCCCACTCTGTCAAAGCAACACACCCAGGGAAGAGCAGACTGACCCCACTCTGTCAAAGTAACACACCCAGGGAAGAGCAGACTGACCCAACTCTGTCAAATTAACACACCCAGGGAAGAGCAGACTGACCCCACTCTGTCAAAGTAACACACCCAGGGAAGAGCAGACTGACCCCACTCTGTCAATGTAACACACCCAGGGAAGAACAGACTGACCCCACTCTGTCAATGTACCACACTCAGGGAAGAGCAGACTGACCCCACTCTGTCAAAGTAACACACCCAGGAAAGAGCAGACTGACCCCACTCTGTCAAAGTAACACACCCAGGGAAGAGCAGACTGACCTCACTCTGTCAAAGTAACACACCCAGGGAAGAGCAGACTGACCCCACTTTGTCAAAGTAACACACCCAGGGAAGAGCAGACTGAACCCACTCTGTCAATCTAACACACCTAGAGAAGAGCAGACTGACCTCACTCTGTCAAAGTAACACACCCAGGGAAGAACAGACTGACCCCACTCTGTCAATGTAACACATCCAGGGAAGAGCAGACTGACTCCACTCTGTCAATGTAACACACCCAGGGAAGAGCAGACTGACCCCACTCTGTCAAAGTAACACACCCAGGGAAGATCAGACTGACCCCACTGTGTCAGTGTAACACACCCAGGGAAGGGCAGACTGACTTCACTCTGTCAATGTAACACGCCCAGGGAAGAGCAGACTGACTCCACTCTGTCAATGTAACTCACCCAGGGAAGAGCTGACTGACTTCACTCTGTCAATGTAACACACCCAGGTAAGAGCAGACTGACCACACTCTGTCAATGTAACACACCCAGGGAAGGGCAGACTGACCCCACTCTGTCAATGTAACAGACCCAGGGAAGGCCAGACTGACCCCACTCTGTCAATGTAACACACCCATGGAAGAGCAGACTGACTCCACTCTGTCAAAGTAACACACCCAGGGATGAGCAGACTGACTCCACTCTGTCAATCTAACACACCCAGGGAAGAGCAGACTGACCCCACTCTGTCAATGTAACAGACCCAGGGAAGAGCAGACTGACCCCACTCTGTCAATGTAACACACCCAGGGAAGAGCAGAATGACCCCACTCTGTCAATGTAACAGACCCAGGGAAGGGCAGACTGACCCCACTCTGTCAATGTAACAGACCCAGGGAAGAGCAGACTGACCCCACTCTGTCAAAGTAACACACCCAGGGAAGAGCAGACTGACCCCACTCTGTCAATGTAACACATCCAGGGAAGAACAGACTGACCCCACTCTGTCAATTTAACACACCCAGGGAAGAGCAGACTGACCCCACTCTGTCAAAGTAACACACCCAGGGAAGAGCAGACTGACCCCACTCTGTCAAAGTAACACACCCAGGGAAGAGCAGACTGACCCCACTCTGTCAAAGAAACACACCCAGGGAAGAGCAGACTGACCACATTTTGTCAAAGTAACACACCCAGGGAAGAGCAGACTGAACCCACTCTGTCAATGTAACACACCCAGGGAAGAACAGACTGACCCCACTCTGTCAATGTAACACATCCAGGGAAGAGCAGACTGACCCCACTCTGTCAATGTAACACACCCAGGGAAGAGCAGACTGACCCCACTCTGTCAATGTAACACACCCAGGGAAGAGCAGACTGACCCCACTCTGTCAATGTAACACACCCAGGGAAGAGCCGACTGACCTCACTCTGTCAATGTAACACACCAAGGGAAGGTCAGACTGACCCCACTCTGTCAATGTAACACACCCAGGGAAGAGCAGACTGACGCCACTCTGTCAAATTAACACACCCAGGGAAGAGCAGACTGACCTCACTCTGTCAATGTAACACACCCAGGGAAGAGCAGACTGACCTCACTCTGTTAATGTAACACACCCTGGGAAGAGCAGACTGACCCCACTCTGTCAAAGTAACACACCCAGGGAAGAGCTGACTGACCCCACTCTGTCAAAGTAACACACCCAGGGAAGAGCAGACTGACCCCACTCTGTCAAATTAACACACCCAGGGAAGAGCAGACTGACCCCACTCTTTCAATGTAACACACCCAGGGAAGAGCAGACTGACCTCACTCTGTCAATGTAACACACCCTGGGAAGAGCAGACTCACGCCACTCTATCAATGTAGCACACTCAGGGAAGAGCAGACTGACCCCACGCTGTCAATGTAACACACTCAGGGAAGAGCAGACTGACCCCACTCTGTCAATGTAACACACTCAGGGAAGAGCAGACTGACCCCACTGTGTCAGTGTAACACACCCAGGGAATAGCAGACTGACTTCACTCTGTCAATGTAACACACCCAGGGAAGAGCAGACTGACCACACTCTGTCAATGTAACACACCCAGGGAAGGGCAGACTGACCCCACCCTGTCAATGTAACAGACGCAGAGAATTGCAGACTGACCCCACTCTGTCAATGTAACACACCCAGGGAAGAGCAGACTGACCCCACTCTGTCAAAGTAACACACCCAGGGAAGAGCAGACTGACCCCACTCTGTCAAAGGAACACACCCAGGGAAGAGCACACAGACCCCACCCTGTCAAAGTAACACACCCAGGGAAGAGCAGACTGACCCCACTCTGTCAAAGTAACACACCCAGGGAAGAGCAGACTGACCCCACTCTGTCAATGTAACACACTCAGGGAAGAGCAGACTGACCCCACTCTGTCAAAGTAACAAACCCAGGAAAGAGCAGACTGACCCCACTCTGTCAATGGAACACACCCAGGGAAGAGCAGTCTGACCCCACTCTGTCAAAGTAACACACCCAGGGAAGAGCAGACTGACCCCACTTTGTCAAAGTAACACACCCAGGGAAGAGCAGACTGAACCCACTCTGTCAATGTAACACACACAGGGAAGAACAGACTGACCCCACTCTGTCAATGTAACACATCCAGGGAAGAGCAGACTGACCTCACTCTGTCAATGTAACACACCCTGGGAAGAGCAGACTGACGCCACTCTATCAATGAACCACACTCAGGGAAGAGCAGACTGACCCCAGGCTGTCAATGTAACGCACCCAGGGAAGAGCAGACTGACCCCACTCTGTCAATGAAACACACCCTGGGAAGAGCAGACTTACCCCACTGTGTCAGTGTAACACACCCAGGGAACAGCAGACTGACTTCACTCAGTCAATGTAACACACCCAGGGAAGAGCAGACTGACTCCACTCTGTCAATGTAACACACCCAGGGAAGAGCAGACTGACTCCACTCTGTCAATGTAACACACCCAGGGAAGGGCAGACTGACCCCACTCTGTCAATGTAACACACCCAGAGAAGGGCAGACTGACCCCACTCTGTCAATGTAACACACCCAGGGAAGAGCAGACTGACCCCACTCTGTCAAAGTAACACACCAAGGGAAGAGCAGACTGACCTCACTCTGTCAATGTAACACACCCTGGGAAGAGCAGACTCACGCCACTCTATCAATGTAGCACACTCAGGGAAGAGCAGACTGACCCCACGCTGTCAATGTAACACACTCAGGGAAGAGCAGACTGACCCCACTCTGTCAATGTAACACACTCAGGGAAGAGCAGACTGACCCCACTGTGTCAGTGTAACACACCCAGGGAATAGCAGACTGACTTCACTCTGTCAATGTAACACACCCAGGGAAGAGCAGACTGACCACACTCTGTCAATGTAACACACCCAGGGAAGGGCAGACTGACCCCACCCTGTCAATGTAACAGACGCAGAGAATTGCAGACTGACCCCACTCTGTCAATGTAACACACCCAGGGAAGAGCAGACTGACCCCACTCTGTCAAAGTAACACACCCAGGGAAGAGCAGACTGACCCCACTCTGTCAAAGTAACACACCCAGGGAAGAGCACACAGACCCCACCCTGTCAATGTAACACACCCAGGGAAGAGCAGACTGACCCCACTCTGTTAATGTAACACACCCAGGGAAGAGCAGATTGACCCCTCTCTGTCAAAGTAACACACCCAGGGAAGAGCAGACTGACCCCACTCTGTCAAAGTAACACACCCAGGGAAGAGCAGACTGACCCCACTCTGTCAATGTAACACACTCAGGGAAGAGCAGACTGACCCCACTCTGTCAAAGTAACAAACCCAGGAAAGAGCAGACTGACCCCACTCTGTCAATGGAACACACCCAGGGAAGAGCAGTCTGACCCCACTCTGTCAAAGTAACACACCCAGGGAAGAGCAGACTGACCCCACTTTGTCAAAGTAACACACCCAGGGAAGAGCAGACTGAACCCACTCTGTCAATGTAACACACACAGGGAAGAACAGACTGACCCCACTCTGTCAATGTAACACATCCAGGGAAGAGCAGACTGACCTCACTCTGTCAATGTAACACACCCTGGGAAGAGCAGACTGACGCCACTCTATCAATGAACCACAATCAGGGAAGAGCAGACTGACCCCACGCTGTCAATGTAACGCACCCAGGGAAGAGCAGACTGACCCCACTCTGTCAATGAAACACACCCTGGGAAGAGCAGACTGACCCCACTGTGTCAGTGTAACACACCCAGGGAACAGCAGACTGACTTCACTCAGTCAATGTAACACACCCAGGGAAGAGCAGACTGACTCCACTCTGTCAATGTAACACACCCAGGGAAGAGCAGACTGACTCCACTCTGTCAATGTAACACACCCAGGGAAGGGCAGACTGACCCCACCCTGTCAATGTAACAGACCCAGAGAAGGGCAGACTGACCCCACTCTGTCAATGTAACACACCCAGGGAAGAGCAGACTGACCCCACTCTGTCAAAGTAACACACCAAGGGAAGAGCAGACTGACCCCACTCTGTCAAAGTCACACACCCAGGGAAGAGCACACAGACCCCACCCTGTCAATGTAACACACCCAGGGAAGAGCAGACTGACCCCACTCTGTCAATGTAACACACCCAGGGAAGAGCAGACTGACCCCACTCTGTCAATGTAACACACACAGGGAAGAGCAGACTGACCCCACTCTGTCAAAGTAACACACCCAGGGAAGAGCAGACTGACCCCGCTCTGTCAATGTAACACACCCAGGGAAGAGCAGACGGACCCCGCTCTGTCAAAGTAACACACCCAGGGAAGAGCAGACTGACCCCACTCTGTCAATGTAACACACACAGGGAAGAGCAGACTGACCCCACTCTGTCAAAGTAACACACCCAGGGAAGAGCAGACTGACCCCACTCTGTCAAAGTAACACACCCAGGGAAGAGCAGACTGACCCAACTCTGTCAAATTAACACACCCAGGAAAGAGCAGACTGACCCCACTCCGTCAAAGTAACACACCCAGGGAAGAACAGACTGACCCCACTCTGTCAATGTACCACACTCAGGGAAGAGCAGACTGACCCCACTCTGTCAAAGTAACACACCCAGGAAAGAGCAGACTGACCCCACTCTGTCAAAGTAACACACCCAGGGAAGAGCAGACTGACCCCACTCTGTCAAAGTAACACACCCAGGGAAGAGCAGACTGACCCCACTTTGTCAAACTAACACACCCAGGGAAGAGCAGACTGAACCCACTCTGTCAATGTAACACACCCAGAGAAGAGCAGACTGACCTCACTCTGTCAAAGTAACACACCCAGGGAAGAACAGACTGACCCCACTCTGTCAATGTAACACATCCAGGGAAGAGCAGACTGACTCCACTCTGTCAATGTAACACACCCAGGGAAGAGCAGACTGACCCCACTCTGTCAAAGTAACACACCCAGGGAAGATCAGACTGACCCCACTGTGTCAGTGTAACACACCCAGGGAAGGGCAGACTGACTTCACTCTGTCAATGTAACACACCCAGGGAAGAGCAGACTGACTCCACTCTGTCAATGTAACACACCCAGGGAAGAGCAGACTGACTCCACTCTGTCAATGTAACACACTCAGGGAATAGCAGACTGACCCCACTGTGTCAGTGTAACACACCCAGGGAATAGCAGACTGACTTCACTCTGTCAATGTAACACGCCCTGGGAAGAGCAGACTGACTCCACTCTGTCAATGTAACTCACCCAGGGAAGAGCTGACTGACTTCACTCTGTCAATGTAACACACCCAGGGAAGAGCAGACTGACCACACTCTGTCAATGTAACACACCCAGGGAAGGGCAGACTGACCCCACTCTGTCAATGTAACAGACCCAGGGAAGGGCAGACTGACCCCACTCTGTCAATGTAACACACCCATGGAAGAGCAGACTGACTCCACTCTGTCAATGTAACACACCCAGGGAAGAGCAGACTGACTCCACTCTGTCAATCTAACACACCCAGGGAAGAGCAGACTGACCCCACTCTGTCAATGTAACACACCCAGGGAAGAGCAGAATGACCCCACTCTGTCAATGTAACAGACCCAGGGAAGGGCAGACTGACCCCACTCTGTCAATGTAACAGACCCAGGGAAGAGCAGACTGACCCCACTCTGTCAAAGTAACACACCCAGGGAAGAGCAGACTGACCGCACTCTGTCAATGTAACACATCCAGGGAAGAACAGACTGACCCCACTCTGTCAATTTAACACACCCAGGGAAGAGCAGACTGACCCCACTCTGTCAAAGTAACACACCCAGGGAAGAGCAGACTGACCCCACTCTGTCAATGTAACACACCCTGGGAAGAGCAGACTGACGCCACTCTATCAATGAACCACACTCAGGGAAGAGCAGACTGACCCCACGCTGTCAATGTAACGCACCCAGGGAAGAGCAGACTGACCCCACTCTGTCAATGAAACACACCCTGGGAAGAGCAGACTTACCCCACTGTGTCAGTGTAACACACCCAGGGAACAGCAGACTGACTTCACTCAGTCAATGTAACACACCCAGGGAAGAGCAGACTGACTCCACTCTGTCAATGTAACACACCCAGGGAAGAGCAGACTGACTCCACTCTGTCAATGTAACACACCCAGGGAAGGGCAGACTGACCCCACCCTGTCAATGTAACAGACCCAGAGAAGGGCAGACTGACCCCACTCTGTCAATGTAACACACCCAGGGAAGAGCAGACTGACCCCACTCTGTCAAAGTAACACACCAAGGGAAGAGCAGACTGACCTCACTCTGTCAATGTAACACACCCTGGGAAGAGCAGACTCACGCCACTCTATCAATGTAGCACACTCAGGGAAGAGCAGACTGACCCCACGCTGTCAATGTAACACACTCAGGGAAGAGCAGACTGACCCCACTCTGTCAATGTAACACACTCAGGGAAGAGCAGACTGACCCCACTGTGTCAGTGTAACACACCCAGGGAATAGCAGACTGACTTCACTCTGTCAATGTAACACACCCAGGGAAGAGCAGACTGACCACACTCTGTCAATGTAACACACCCAGGGAAGGGCAGACTGACCCCACCCTGTCAATGTAACAGACGCAGAGAATTGCAGACTGACCCCACTCTGTCAATGTAACACACCCAGGGAAGAGCAGACTGACCCCACTCTGTCAAAGTAACACACCCAGGGAAGAGCAGACTGACCCCACTCTGTCAAAGTAACACACCCAGGGAAGAGCACACAGACCCCACCCTGTCAATGTAACACACCCAGGGAAGAGCAGACTGACCCCACTCTGTTAATGTAACACACCCAGGGAAGAGCAGATTGACCCCTCTCTGTCAAAGTAACACACCCAGGGAAGAGCAGACTGACCCCACTCTGTCAAAGTAACACACCCAGGGAAGAGCAGACTGACCCCACTCTGTCAATGTAACACACTCAGGGAAGAGCAGACTGACCCCACTCTGTCAAAGTAACAAACCCAGGAAAGAGCAGACTGACCCCACTCTGTCAATGGAACACACCCAGGGAAGAGCAGTCTGACCCCACTCTGTCAAAGTAACACACCCAGGGAAGAGCAGACTGACCCCACTTTGTCAAAGTAACACACCCAGGGAAGAGCAGACTGAACCCACTCTGTCAATGTAACACACACAGGGAAGAACAGACTGACCCCACTCTGTCAATGTAACACATCCAGGGAAGAGCAGACTGACCTCACTCTGTCAATGTAACACACCCTGGGAAGAGCAGACTGACGCCACTCTATCAATGAACCACAATCAGGGAAGAGCAGACTGACCCCACGCTGTCAATGTAACGCACCCAGGGAAGAGCAGACTGACCCCACTCTGTCAATGAAACACACCCTGGGAAGAGCAGACTGACCCCACTGTGTCAGTGTAACACACCCAGGGAACAGCAGACTGACTTCACTCAGTCAATGTAACACACCCAGGGAAGAGCAGACTGACTCCACTCTGTCAATGTAACACACCCAGGGAAGAGCAGACTGACTCCACTCTGTCAATGTAACACACCCAGGGAAGGGCAGACTGACCCCACCCTGTCAATGTAACAGACCCAGAGAAGGGCAGACTGACCCCACTCTGTCAATGTAACACACCCAGGGAAGAGCAGACTGACCCCACTCTGTCAAAGTAACACACCAAGGGAAGAGCAGACTGACCCCACTCTGTCAAAGTCACACACCCAGGGAAGAGCACACAGACCCCACCCTGTCAATGTAACACACCCAGGGAAGAGCAGACTGACCCCACTCTGTCAATGTAACACACCCAGGGAAGAGCAGACTGACCCCACTCTGTCAATGTAACACACACAGGGAAGAGCAGACTGACCCCACTCTGTCAAAGTAACACACCCAGGGAAGAGCAGACTGACCCCGCTCTGTCAATGTAACACACCCAGGGAAGAGCAGACGGACCCCGCTCTGTCAAAGTAACACACCCAGGGAAGAGCAGACTGACCCCACTCTGTCAATGTAACACACACAGGGAAGAGCAGACTGACCCCACTCTGTCAAAGTAACACACCCAGGGAAGAGCAGACTGACCCCACTCTGTCAAAGTAACACACCCAGGGAAGAGCAGACTGACCCAACTCTGTCAAATTAACACACCCAGGAAAGAGCAGACTGACCCCACTCCGTCAAAGTAACACACCCAGGGAAGAACAGACTGACCCCACTCTGTCAATGTACCACACTCAGGGAAGAGCAGACTGACCCCACTCTGTCAAAGTAACACACCCAGGAAAGAGCAGACTGACCCCACTCTGTCAAAGTAACACACCCAGGGAAGAGCAGACTGACCCCACTCTGTCAAAGTAACACACCCAGGGAAGAGCAGACTGACCCCACTTTGTCAAACTAACACACCCAGGGAAGAGCAGACTGAACCCACTCTGTCAATGTAACACACCCAGAGAAGAGCAGACTGACCTCACTCTGTCAAAGTAACACACCCAGGGAAGAACAGACTGACCCCACTCTGTCAATGTAACACATCCAGGGAAGAGAAGACTGACTCCACTCTGTCAATGTAACACACCCAGGGAAGAGCAGACTGACCCCACTCTGTCAAAGTAACACACCCAGGGAAGATCAGACTGACCCCACTGTGTCAGTGTAACACACCCAGGGAAGGGCAGACTGACTTCACTCTGTCAATGTAACACACCCAGGGAAGAGCAGACTGACTCCACTCTGTCAATGTAACACACCCAGGGAAGAGCAGACTGACTCCACTCTGTCAATGTAACACACTCAGGGAATAGCAGACTGACCCCACTGTGTCAGTGTAACACACCCAGGGAATAGCAGACTGACTTCACTCTGTCAATGTAACACGCCCTGGGAAGAGCAGACTGACTCCACTCTGTCAATGTAACTCACCCAGGGAAGAGCTGACTGACTTCACTCTGTCAATGTAACACACCCAGGGAAGAGCAGACTGACCACACTCTGTCAATGTAACACACCCAGGGAAGGGCAGACTGACCCCACTCTGTCAATGTAACAGACCCAGGGAAGGGCAGACTGACCCCACTCTGTCAATGTAACACACCCATGGAAGAGCAGACTGACTCCACTCTGTCAATGTAACACACCCAGGGAAGAGCAGACTGACTCCACTCTGTCAATCTAACACACCCAGGGAAGAGCAGACTGACCCCACTCTGTCAATGTAACACACCCAGGGAAGAGCAGAATGACCCCACTCTGTCAATGTAACAGACCCAGGGAAGGGCAGACTGACCCCACTCTGTCAATGTAACAGACCCAGGGAAGAGCAGACTGACCCCACTCTGTCAAAGTAACACACCCAGGGAAGAGCAGACTGACCCCACTCTGTCAATGTAACACATCCAGGGAAGAACAGACTGACCCCACTCTGTCAATTTAACACACCCAGGGAAGAGCAGACTGACCCCACTCTGTCAAAGTAACACACCCAGGGAAGAGCAGACTGACCCCACTCTGTCAAAGTAACACACCCAGGGAAGAGCAGACTGACCCCACTCTGTCAAAGAAACACACCCAGGGAAGAGCAGACTGACCCCATTTTGTCAAAGTAACACACCCAGGGAAGAGCAGACTGACCTCACTCTGTCAATGTAACACACCCTGGGAAGAGCAGACTGACGCCACTCTGTCAAATTAACACCCCCAGGGAAGAGCAGACTGACCTCACTCTGTCAATGTAACACACCCTGGGAAGAGCAGACTGACGCCACTCTATCAATGTACCACACTCAGGGAAGAGCAGACTGACCCCACGCTGTCAATGTAACGCGCCAAGGGAAGAGCAGACTGACCCCACTCTGTCAATGTAACTCAGCCAGGGAAGAGCAGACTGACGCCACTCGATCAATGTACCACACTCAGGGAAGAGCACACTGACCCCACGCTGTCAATGTAACACACCCAGGGAAGAGCAGACTGACCCCACTCTGTCAATGAAACACACCCTGGGAAGAGCAGACTGACCCCACTCTGTCAATGTCACACACCCAGGGATGAGCAGACTGACCCCACTCTGTCAAAGTAACACACCCAGGGAAGAGCAGACTGACCCCACTCTGTCAATGTAACACACCCAGGGAAGAACAGACTGACCCCACTCTGTCAATGTACCACACCCTGGAAAGAGCAGACTGACCCCACTCTGTCAAAGTAACACAGCCAGGGAAGAGCAGACTGACCCCACTCTGTCAAAGTAACACACCCAGGGAAGAGCAGACTGACCCCACTTTGTCAAAGTAACAGACCCAGGGAAGAGCAGACTGACTCCACTCTGTCAATGTAACACACCCAGGGAAGAACAGACTGACCCCACTCTGTCAATGTAACACATCCAGGGAAGAGCAGACTGACCCCACTCTGTCAATGTAACACACCCAGGGAAGAGCAGACTGAACCCACTCTGTCAAAGTAACACACCCAGGGAACATCAGACTGACCCCATTCTGTCAATGTAACACACCCAGGGAAGAGCAGACTGACCTCACTCTGTCAAAGTAACACACCCAGGGAAGAGCAGACTGACCCCACTCTGTCAATGTAACACACCCAGGGAAGAGCAGACTGACCCCACTCTGTAAAACTAACACACCCAGGGAAGAGCAGACTGACCCCACTCTGTCAAAGTAACACACCCAGGGAAGAGCAGACTGACCCCACTCTGTCAAATCAACACACCCAGGGAAGAGCAGACTGACCCCACTCTTTCAATGTAACACACCCAGGGAAGAGCAGACTGACCTCACTCTGTCAATGTAACACACCCTGGGAAGAGCAGACTGACGCCACTCTATCAATATACCACACTCAGGGAAGAGCAGACTGACCCCACACTGTCAATGTAACGCACCAAGGGAAGAGCACACTGACCCCACTCTGTCAATGTAACTCAGCCAGGGAAGAGCAGACTGACGCCACTCTATCAATGTACCACACTCAGGGAAGAGCAGACTGACCCCATTCTGTCAATGTAACACACCCAGGGAAGAGCAGACTGACCCCACTCTGTCAATGAAACACACCCTGGGAAGAGCAGACTGACCCCACTCTGTCAATGTAACACACCCAGGGATGAGCAGACTGACCCAACTCTGTCAATGTAACACACTCAGGGAAGAGCAGACTGACCCCACTGTGTCAGTGTAACACACCCAGGGAACAGCAGACTGACTTAACTCTGTCAATGTAACACACCCAGGGAAGAGCAGACTGACTCCACTCTGTCAATGTAACACATCCAGGGAAGAGCAGACTGACTCCACTCTGTCAATGTAACATACCCAGGGAAGAGCAGACTGACCCCACTCTGTCAATGTAACACACCCAGGGAAGAGCAGACTGACCCCACTCTGTCAATGTAACAGACCCAGGGAAGGGCAGACTGACCCCACTCTGTCAATGTAACAGACCCAGGGAAGGGCAGACTGACCCCACTCTGTCAATGTAACACTCCCAGGGAAGAGCAGACTGTCTCCACTCTGTCAATATAACACACCCAGGGAAGGGCAGACTGACTCCACTCTGTCAATGTAACACACCCAGGGAAGAGCAGACTGACCCCACTCTGTCAATGTAACACACCCAGGGAAGAGCAGAATGACCCCACTCTGTCAATGTAACAGACCCAGGGAAGGGCAGACTCACCCCACTCTGTCAATGTAACACACCCAGGGAAGAGCAGACTGACCACTCTCTGTCAATGTAACACACCCAGGGAAGAGCAGACTGACCCCACTCTGTCAATGTAACACACCCAGGGAAGAGCAGACTGACCCCACTCTGTCAATGTACCAAACTCAGGGAAGAGCAGACTGACCCCACTCTGTCAAAGTAACACACCCAGGGAACATCAGACTGACCCCATTCTGTCAATGTAACACACCCAGGGCAGAGCAGACTGACCCCACTCTGTCAATGTAACACACCCAGAGGAAGAGCAGACTGACCCCACTCTGTAAAACTAACACACCCAGGGAAGAGCAGACTGACCCCACTCTGTCAAAGTAACACACCCAGGGAAGAGCAGACTGACCCCACTCTGTCAAATCAACACACCCAGGGAAGAGCAGACTGACCCCACTCTTTCAATGTAACACACCCAGGGAAGAGCAGACTGACCTCACTCTGTCAATGTAACACACCCTGGGAAGAGCAGACTGACGCCACTCTATCAATATACCACACTCAGGGAAGAGCAGACTGACCCCACGCTGTCAATGTAACGCACCAAGGGAAGAGCACACTGACCCCACTCTGTCAATGTAACTCAGCCAGGGAAGAGCAGACTGACGCCACTCTATCAATGTACCACACTCAGGGAAGAGCAGACTGACCCCATTCTGTCAAAGTAACACACCCAGGGAAGAGCAGACTGACCCCACACTGTCAATTAAACACACCGTGGGAAGAGCAGACTGACCCCACTCTGTCAATGAAACACACCCTGGGAAGAGAAGACTGACCCCACTGTGTCAGTGTAACACACCCAGGGAACAGCAGACTGACTTCACTCTGTCAATGTAACACACCCAGGGAAGAGCAGACTGACTCCACTCTGTCAATGTAACACATCCAGGGAAGAGCAGACTGACCCCACTGTGTCAGTGTAACACACCCAGGGAATAGCAGACTGACTTCACTCTGTCAATGTAACACATCCAGGAAAGAGCAGACTGACTCCACTCTGTCAAAGTAACACACCCAGGGAAGAGCAGACTGACCCCACTCTGTCAAATCAACACACCCAGGGAAGAGCAGACTGACCCCACTCTTTCAATGTAACACACCCAGGGAAGAGCAGACTGACCTCACTCTGTCAATGTAACACACCCTGGGAAGAGCAGACTGACGCCACTCTATCAATATACCACACTCAGGGAAGAGCAGACTGACCCCACGCTGTCAATGTAACGCACCAAGGGAAGAGCACACTGACCCCACTCTGTCAATGTAACTCAGCCAGGGAAGAGCAGACTGACGCCACTCTATCAATGTACCACACTCAGGGAAGAGCAGACTGACCCCATTCTGTCAATGTAACACACCCAGGGAAGAGCAGACTGACCCCACTCTGTCAATGAAACACACCCTGGGAAGAGCAGACTGACCCCACTCTGTCAATGTCACACACCCAGGGATGAGCAGACTGACCCAACTCTGTCAATGTAACACACTCAGGGAAGAGCAGACTGACCCCACTGTGTCAGTGTAACACACCCAGGGAACAGCAGACTGACTTAACTCTGTCAATGTAACACACCCAGGGAAGAGCAGACTGACTCCACTCTGTCAATGTAACACATCCAGGGAAGAGCAGACTGACTCCACTCTGTAAATGTAACACACCCAGGGAAGAGCAGACTGACCCCACTGTGTCAGTGTAACACACCCAGGGAATAGCAGACTGACTTCACTCTGTCAATGTAACACACCCCGGAAAGAGCAGACTGACTCCACTCTGTCAATGTAACATACCCAGGGAAGAGCAGACTGACCCCACTCTGTCAATGTAACACACCCAGGGAAGAGCAGACTGACCCCACTCTGTCAATGTAACAGACCCAGGGAAGGGCAGACTGACCCCACTCTGTCAATGTAACAGACCCTGGGAAGAGCAGACATACCCCACTCTGTCAATGTAACACTCCCAGGGAAGAGCAGACTGTCTCCACTCTGTCAATATATCACACCCAGGGAAGGGCAGACTGACTCCACTCTGTCAATGTAACACACCCAGGGAAGAGCAGACTGACCCCACTCTGTCAATGTAACACACCCAGGGAAGAGCAGAATGACCCCACTCTGTCAATGTAACAGACCCAGGGAAGAGCAGACTGACCCCACTCTGTCAATGTAACAGACCCAGGGAAGAGCAGACTGACCCCACTCTGTCAATGTAACACACCCAGGGAAGAGCAGACTGACCACTCTCTGTCAATGTAACACACCCAGGGAAGAGCAGACTGACCCCACTCTGTCAATGTAACACACCCAGGGAAGAGCAGACTGACCCCACTCTGTCAATGTACCAAACTCAGGGAAGAGCAGACTGACCCCACTCTGTCAAAGTAACACAGCCAGGGAAGAGCAGACTGACCCCACTCTGTCAAAGTAACACACGCAGGGAAGAGCAGACTGACCCCACTTTGTCAAAGTAACAGACCCAGGGAAGAGCAGACTGACCCCACTCTGTCAAAGTAACACACCCAGGGAACATCAGACTGACCCCATTCTGTCAATGTAACACACCCAGGGAAGAGCAGACTGACCCCACTCTGTCAATGTAACACACCCAGAGGAAGAGCAGACTGACCCCACTCTGTAAAACTAACACACCCAGGGAAGAGCAGACTGACCCCACTCTGTCAAAGTAACACACCCAGGGAAGAGCAGACTGACCCCACTCTTTCAATGTAACACACCCAGGGAAGAGCAGACTGACCTCACTCTGTCAATGTAACACACCCTGGGAAGAGCAGACTGACGCCACTCTATCAATATACCACACTCAGGGAAGAGCAGACTGACCCCACGCTGTCAATGTAACGCACCAAGGGAAGAGCACACTGACCCCACTCTGTCAATGTAACTCAGCCAGGGAAGAGCAGACTGACGCCACTCTATCAATGTACCACACTCAGGGAAGAGCAGACTGACCCCATTCTGTCAAAGTAACAAACCCAGGGAAGAGCAGACTGACCCCACACTGTCAATTAAACACACCCTGGGAAGAGCAGACTGACCCCACTCTGTCAATGAAACACACCCTGGGAAGAGAAGACTGACCCCACTGTGTCAGTGTAACACACCCAGGGAACAGCAGACTGACTTCACTCTGTCAATGTAACACACCCAGGGAAGAGCAGACTGACTCCACTCTGTCAATGTAACACATCCAGGGAAGAGCAGACTGACCCCACTGTGTCAGTGTAACACACCCAGGGAATAGCAGACTGACTTCACTCTGTCAATGTAACACATCCAGGAAAGAGCAGACTGACTCCACTCTGTCAATGTAACACACCCAGGGAAGAGCAGACTGACCACACTCTGTCAATGTAACACACCCAGGGAAGAGCAGACTGACCCCACTCTGTCAATGTAACAGACCCAGGGAAGGGCAGACTGACCCCACTCTGTCAATGTAACAGACCCAGGGAAGGGCTGACTGACCCCACTCTGTCAATGTAACACACCCAGGGAAGAGCAGACTGACCCCACTCTGTCAATGTAACACACCCACGGAAGAGCAGACTGACCCCACTCTGTCAATGTACCACACTCAGGAAAGAGCAGACTGACCCCACTCTGTCAAAGTAACACACCCAGGAAAGAGCAGACTGACCCCACTCTGTCAAAGTAACACAGCCAGGGAAGAGCAGACTGACCCCACTCTGTCAAAGTAACACACCCAGGGAAGAGCAGACTGACCCCACTTTGTCAAAGTAACAGACCCAGGGAAGAGCAGACTGACCCCACTCTGTCAATGTAACACACCCAGGGAAGAACAGACTGACCCCACTCTGTCAATGTAACACATCCAGGGAAGAGCAGACTGACCCCACTCTGTCAATGTAACACACCCAGGGAAGAGCAGACTGACCCCACTCTGTCAAAGTAACACACCCAGGGAACATCAGACTGACCCCATTCTGTCAATGTAACACACCCAGGGAAGGGCAGACTGACCTCACTCTGTCAAAGTAACACACCCAGGGAAGAACAGACTGACCCCACTCTGTCAATGTAACACACTCAGGGAAGAGCAGACTGACCCCACGCTGTCAATGTAACGCACCAAGGGAAGAGCACACTGACCCCACTCTGTCAATGTAACTCAGCCAGGGAAGAGCAGACTGACCCCACTCTGTCAATGTAACACACCCAGGGAAGAGCAGTCTGACCCCACTCTGTAAAACTAACACACCCAGGGAAGAGCAGACTGACCCCACTCTTTCAATGTAACACACCCAGGGAAGAGCAGACTGACCTCACTCTGTCAATGAAACACACCCTGGGAAGAGCAGACTGACACCACTCTATCAATATACCACACTCAGGGAAGAGCAGACTGACCCCACGCTGTCAATGTAACGCACCAAGGGAAGAGCACACTGACCCCACTCTGTCAATGTAACTCAGCCAGGGAAGAGCAGACTGACCCCACTCTGTCAATGTAACACACCCTGGGAAGAGCAGACTGACCTCACTCTGTCAATGAAACACACCCTGGGAAGAGCAGACTGACCCCACTCTGTCAATGTAACACACCCAGGGAAGAGCAGACTGACCCCACTCTGTCAATGAAACACACCCTGGGAAGAACAGACTGATCCCACTCTGTCAATGTAACACACCCAGGGATGAGCAGACTGACCCCACTCTGTCAATGTAACACACTCAGGGAAGAGCAGACTGACCCCACTGTGTCAGTGTAACACACCCAGGGAACAGCAGACTGACTTCACTCTGTCAATGTAACACACCCAGGGAAGAGCAGACTGACTCCACTCTGTCAAAGTAACACATCCAGGAAATAGCAGACTGACTCCACTCTGTAAATGTAACACACCCAGGGATGAGCAGACTGACCCCACTCTGTCAATGTAACACACTCAGGGAAGAGCAGACTGACCCCACTGTGTCAGTGTAACACACCCAGGGAACAGCAGACTGACTTCACTCTGTCAATGTAACACACCCAGGAAAGAGCAGACTGACTCCACTCTGTCAATGTAACACACCCAGGGAAGAGCAGACTGACCACACTCTGTCAATGTAACACACCCAGGGAAGAGCAGACTGACCCCACTCTGTCAATGTAACAGACCCAGGGAAGGGCAGACTGACCCCACTCTGTCAATGTAACAGACCCAGGGAAGGGCAGACTGACCCCACTCTGTCAATGTAACACTCCCAGGGAAGAGCAGACTGTCTCCACTCTGTCAATGTAACACACCCAGGGAAGAGCACACTGACTCCACTCTGTCAATGTAACACACCCAGGGAAGAGCAGACTGACCCCACTCTGTCAATGTAACACACCCAGGGAAGAGCAGAATGACCCCACTCTGTCAATGTAACACACCCAGGGAAGAGCAGACTGACGCCACTCTGTCAATTTAACAGACCCAGGGAAGGGCAGACTGACCCCACTCTGTCAATGTAACACATCCAGGGAAGAGCAGACTGACCCCACTCTGTCAATGTAACACACCCAGGGAAGAGCAGACTGACCTCACTCTGTCAATGTAACACACCCTGGGAAGAGCAGACTGACGCCACTCTGTCAAATTAACACACCCAGGGAAGAGCAGACTGACCTCACTCTGTCAATGTAACACACCCAGGGAAGAGCAGACTGACGCCACTCTATCAATGTACCACACTCAGGGAAGAGCAGACTGACCCCACGCTGTCAATGTAACGCGCCAAGGGAAGAGCAGACTGACCCCACTCTGTCAATGTAACAGACCCAGGGAAGGGCAGACTGACCCCACTCTGTCAATGTAACACACCCAGGGAAGAGCAGACTGACCCCACTCTGTCAATGTAACACACCCAGGGAAGAGCAGACTGACCCCACTCTGTCAATGTACCACACTCAGGAAAGAGCAGACTGACCCCACTCTGTCAAAGTAACACACCCAGGAAAGAGCAGACTGACCCCACTCTGTCAAAGTAACACAGCCAGGGAAGAGCAGACTGACCCCACTCTGTCAAAGTAACACACCCAGGGAAGAGCAAACTGACCCCACTTTGTCAAAGTAACAGACCCAGGGAATAGCAGACTGACCACACTCTGTCAATGTAACACACCCAGGGAAGAACAGACTGACCCCACTCTGTCAATGTAACACATCCAGGGAAGAGCAGACTGACCCCACTCTGTCAATGTAACACACCCAGGGAAGAGCAGACTGACCCCACGCTGTCAAATTAACACACCCAGGGAACATCAGACTTACCCCATTCTGTCAATGTAACACACCCAGGGAAGAGCAGACTGACCTCACTCTGTCAAAGTAACACACCCAGGGAAGAGCAGACTGACCCCACTCTGTCAAAGTAACACACCCAGGGAAGAGCAGACTGACCCCACTCTGTCAAATCAACACACCCAGGGAAGAGCAGACTGACCCCACTCTTACAAATTAACACACCCAGGGAAGAGCAGACTGACCTCACTCTGTCAATGAAACACACCCTGGGAAGAGCAGACTGACGCCACTCTATCAATATACCACACTCAGGGAAGAGCAGACTGACCCCACGCTGTCAATGTAACGCACCAAGGGAAGAGCACACTGACCCCACTCTGTCAATGTAACTCAGCCAGGGAAGAGCAGACTGACGCCACTCTACCAATGTACCACACTCAGGGAAGAGCAGACTGACCCCATTCTGTCAATGTAACACACCCAGGGAAGAGCAGACTGACCCCACTCTGTCAATGAAACACACCCTGGGAAGAACAGACTGACCCCACTCTGTCAATGTAACACACCCAGGGATGAGCAGACTGACCCCACTCTGTCAATGTAACACACCCAGGGAATAGCAGACTGACCCCACTCTGTCAATGTAACACACCCAGGGAAGAGCAGACTGACCCCACTCTGTAAATGTAACACACCCAGGGAAGAGCCGACTGACCTCACTCTGTCAAAGTAACACAACCAGGGAAGAGCAGACTGACACCACTCTGTCAATGTAACACACCCAGGGAAGAGCAGACTGACCCCACTCTGTCAAAGTAACACACCCAGGGAAGAGCAGACTGACCTCACTCTGTCAATGTAACACACCCTGGGAAGAGCAGACTGACGCCACTCTGTCAAATTAACACACCCAGGGAAGAGCAGACTGACCTCACTCTGTCAATGTAACACACCCTGGGAAGAGCAGACTGACGCCACTCTATCAATGTACCACACTCAGGGAAGAGCAGACTGACCCCACGCTGTCAATGTAACGCGCAAAGGGAAGAGCGGACTGACCCCACTCTGTCAATGTAACAGACCCAGGGAAGGGCAGACTGACCCCACTCTGTCAATGAAACACACCCAGGGAAGAGCAGACTTACCCCACTCTGTCAATGTAACACACCCAGGGAAGAGCAGACTGACCCCACTCTGTCAATGTACCACACTCAGGAAAGAGCAGACTGACCCCACTCTGTCAAAGTAACACACCCAGGAAAGAGCAGACTGACCCCACTCTGTCAAAGTAACACAGACAGGGAAGAGCAGACTGACCCCACTCTGTCAAAGTAACACACCCAGGGAAGAGCAGACTGACCCCACTTTGTCAAAGTAACAGACCCAGGGAAGAGCAGACTGACCCCACTCTGTTAATGTAACACACCCAGGGAAGAACAGACTGACCCCACTCTGTCAATGTAACACATCCAGGGAAGAGCAGACTGACCCCACTCTGTCAATGTAACACACCCAGGGAAGAGCAGACTGACCCCACTCTGTCAAAGTAACACACCCAGGGAACATCAGACTGACCCCATTCTGTCAATGTAACACACCCAGGGAAGAGCAGACTGACCTCACTATGTCAAAGTAACACACCCAGGGAAGAGCAGACTGACCCCACTCTGTCAATGTAACACACCCAGGGAAGAGCAGACTGACCCCACTCTGTAAAACTAACACACCCAGGGAAGAGCAGACTGACCCCACTCTGTCAAAGTAACACACCCAGGGAAGAGCAGACTGACCCCACTCTGTCAAATCAACACACCCAGGGAAGAGCAGACTGACCCCACTCTTTCAATGTAACACACCCAGGGAAGAGCAGACTGACCTCACTCTGTCAATGAAACACACCCTGGGAAGAGCAGACTGACGCCACTCTATCAATATACCACACTCAGTGAAGAGCAGACTGACCCCACTCTGTCAATGTAACGCACCAAGGGAAGAGCACACTGACCCCACTCTGTCAATGTAACTCAGCCAGGGAAGAGCAGACTGACGCCACTCTAACAATGTACCACACTCAGGGAAGAGCAGACTGACCCCATTCTGTCAATGTAACACACCCAGGGAAGAGCAGACTGACCCCACTCTGTCAATGAAACACACCCAGGGAAGAACAGACTGACCCCACTCTGTCAATGTAACACACCCAGGGATGAGCAGACTGACCCCACTCTGTCAATGTAACACACTCAGGGAAGAGCAGACTGACCCCTCTGTGTCAGTGTAACACACCCAGGGAACAGCAGACTTACTTCACTCTATCAATGTAACACACCCAGGGAAGAGCAGACTGACTCCACTCTGTCAATGTAACACAACCAGGGAAGAGCAGACTGACCCCACTCTGTCAATGTAACACACCCAGGGAAGAGCAGACTGACCCCACTCTGTCAAAGTAACACACCCAGGGAAGAGCAGACTGACCTCACTCTGTCAATGTAACACACCCTGGGAAGAGCAGACTGACGCCACTCTGTCAAATTAACACACCCAGGGAAGAGCAGACTGACCTCACTCTGTCAATGTAACACACCCAGGGAAGAGCAGACTGACGCCACTCTATCAATGTACCACACTCAGGGAAGAGCAGACTGACCCCACGCTGTCAATGTAACACACCCAGGGAAGAGCAGACTGACCCCACTCTGTCAATGTAACACACCCAGGGAAGAGCAGACTGACCCCACTCTGTCAATGTACCACACTCAGGAAAGAGCAGACTGAACCCACTCTGTCAAAGTAACACACCCAGGAAAGAGCAGACTGACCCCACTCTGTCAAAGTAACACAGCCAGGGAAGAGCAGACTGACCCCACTCTGTCAAAGTAACACACCCAGGGAAGAGCAAACTGACCCCACTTTGTCAAAGTAACAGACCCAGGGAATAGCAGACTGACCCCACTCTGTCAATGTAACACACCCAGGGAAGAACAGACTGACCCCACTCTGTCAATGTAACACATCCAGGGAAGAGCAGACTGACCCCACTCTGTCAATGTAACACACCCAGGAAAGAGCAGACTGACCCCACGCTGTCAAAGTAACACACCCAGGGAACATCAGACTGACCCCATTCTGTCAATGTAACACACCCAGGGAAGAGCAGACTGACCTCACTCTGTCAAAGTAACACACCCAGGGAAGAGCAGACTGACCCCACTCTGTCAATGTAACACACCCAGGGAAGAGCAGACTGACCCCACTCTGTAAAACTAACACACCCAGGGAAGAGCAGACTGACCCCACTCTGTCAAAGTAACACACCCAGGGAAGAGCAGACTGACCCCACTCTGTCAAATCAACACACCCAGGGAAGAGCAGACTGACCCCACTCTTACAATGTAACACACCCAGGGAAGAGCAGACTGACCTCACTCTGTCAATGAAACACACCCTGGGAAGAGCAGACTGACGCCACTCTATCAATATACCACACTCAGGGAAGAGCAGACTGACCCCACGCTGTCAATGTAACGCACGAAGGGAAGAGCACACTGACCCCACTCTGTCAATGTAACTCAGCCAGGGAAGAGCAGACTGACGCCACTCTACCAATGTACCACACTCAGGGAAGAGCAGACTGACCCCATTCTGTCAATGTAACACACCCAGGGAAGAGCAGACTGACCCCACTCTGTCAATGAAACACACCCTGGGAAGAACAGACTGACCCCACTCTGTCAATGTAACACACCCAGGGATGAGCAGACTGACCCCACTCTGTCAATGTAACACACTCAGGGAAGAGCAGACTGACCCCAGTGTGTCAGTGTAACACACCCAGGGAACAGCAGACTGACTTCACTCTGTCAATGTAACACACCCAGGGAAGAGCAGACTGACCCCACTCTGTCAATGTAACACATCCAGGGAAGAGCAGACTGACCCCACTCTGTAAATGTAACACACCCAGGGAAGAGCAGACTGACCCCACTGTGTCAGTGTAACACACCCAGGGAATAGCAGACTGACTTCACTCTGTCAATGTAACACACCCAGGGAAGAGCAGACTGACCCCACTGTGTCAGTGTAACACACCCAGGAAAGAGCAGACTGACTCCACTCTGTCAATGTAACACACCCAGGGAAGAGCAGACTGACCACACTCTGTCAATGTAACACACCCAGGGAAGAGCAGACTGACGCCACTCTGTCAAATTAACACACCCAGGGAAGAGCAGACTGACCTCACTCTGTCAATGTAACACACCCTGGGAAGAGCAGACTGACGCCACTCGATCAATGTACCACACTCAGGGAAGAGCAGACTGACCCCACGCTGTCAATGTAACACACCCAGGGAAGAGCAGACTGACCCCACTCTGTCAATGAAACAAACCCTGGGAAGAGCAGACTGACCCCACTCTGTCAATGTAACACACCCAGGGATGAGCAGACTGACCCCACTCTGTCAAAGTAACACACCCAGGGAAGAGCAGACTGACCCCACTCTGTCAATGTAACAAACCCAGGGAAGAACAGACTGACCCCACTCTGTCAATGTACCACACTCAGGGAAGAGCAGACTGACCCCACTCTGTCAAAGTAACACACCCAGGAAAGAGCAGACTGACCCCACTCTGTAAATGTAACACACCGAGGGAAGAGCAGACTGACCCCACTGTGTCAGTGTAACACACCCAGGGAATAGCAGACTGACTTCACTCTGTCAATGTAACACACCCAGGGAAGAGCAGACTGACCCCACTGTGTCAGTGTAACACACCCAGGAAAGAGCAGACTGACTCCACTCTGTCAATGTAACACACCCAGGGAAGAGCAGACTGACCACACTCTGTCAATGTAACACACCCAGGGAAGAGCAGACTGACGCCACTCTGTCAAATTAACACACCCAGGGAAGAGCAGACTGACCTCACTCTGTCAATGTAACACACCCTGGGAAGAGCAGACTGACGCCACTCGATCAATGTACCACACTCAGGGAAGAGCAGACTGACCCCACGCTGTCAATGTAACACACCCAGGGAAGAGCAGACTGACCCCACTCTGTCAATGAAACAAACCCTGGGAAGAGCAGACTGACCCCACTCTGTCAATGTAACACACCCAGGGATGAGCAGACTGACCCCACTCTGTCAAAGTAACACACCCAGGGAAGAGCAGACTGACCCCACTCTGTCAATGTAACAAACCCAGGGAAGAACAGACTGACCCCACTCTGTCAATGTACCACACTCAGGGAAGAGCAGACTGACCCCACTCTGTCAAAGTAACACACCCAGGAAAGAGCAGACTGACCCCACTCTGTCAAAGTAACACAGCCAGGGAAGAGCAGACTTACCCCACTCTGTCAAAGTAACACACCCAGGGAAGAGCAGACGGACCCCACTTTGTCAAAGTAACAGAGCCAGGGAAGAGCAGACTGACCCCACTCTGTCAATGTAACACACCCAGGGAAGAACAGACTGACCCCACTCTGTCAATGTAACACATCCAGGGAAGAGCAGACTGACCCCACTCTGTCAATGTAACACACCCAGGGAAGAGCAGACTGACCCCACTCTGTCAAAGTAACACACCCAGGGAACATCAGACTGACCCCATTCTGTCAATGTAACACACCCAGGGAAGAGCAGACTGACCTCACTCTGTCAAAGTAACACACCCAGGGAAGAGCAGACTGACCCCACTCTGTCAATGTAACACACCCAGGGAAGAGCAGACTGACCCCACTCTGTAAAACTAACACACCCAGGGAAGAGCAGACTGACCCCACTCTGTCAAAGTAACACACCCAGGGAAGAGCAGACTGACCCCACTCTGTCAAATCAACACACCCAGGGAAGAGCAGACTGACCCCACTCTTTCAATGTAACACACCCAAGGAAGAGCAGACTGACCTCACTCTGTCAATGTAACACACCCTGGGAAGAGCAGACTGACGCCACTCTATCAATATACCACACTCAGGGAAGAGCAGACTGACCCCACGCTGTCAATGTAACGCACCAAGGGAAGAGCACACTGACCCCACTCTGTCAATGTAACTCAGCCAGGGAAGAGCAGACTGACGCCACTCTATCAATGTACCACACTCAGGGAAGAGCAGACTGACCCCATTCTGTCAATGTAACACACCCAGGGAAGAGCAGACTGACCCCATTCTGTCAATGTAACACACCCAGGGAAGAGCAGACTGACCCCACTCTGTCAATGAAACACACCCTGGGAAGAACAGACTGACCCCACTCTGTCAATGTAACACACCCAGGGATGAGCAGACTGACCCCACTCTGTCAATGTAACACACTCAGGGAAGAGCAGACTGACCCCACTGTGTCAGTGTAACAAACCCAGGGAACAGCAGACTGACTTCACTCTGTCAATGTAACACACCCAGGGAAGAGCAGACTGACTCCACTCTGTCAATGTAACACATCCAGGGAAGAGCAGACTGACTCCACTCTGTAAATGTAACACACCCAGGGAAGAGCAGACTGACGCCACTCTGTCAAATTAACACACCCAGGGAAGAGCAGACTGACCTCACTCTGTCAATGTCACATACCCTGGGAAGAGCAGACTGACGCCACTCGATCAATGTACCACACTCAGGGAAGAGCAGACTGACCCCACGCTGTCAATGTAACACACCCAGGGAAGAGCAGACTGACCCCACTCTGTCAATGAAACACACCCTGGGAAGAGCAGACTGACCCCACTCTGTCAATGTAACACACCCAGGGATGAGCAGACTGACCCCACTCTGTCAAAGTAACACACCCAGGGAAGAGCAGACTGACCCCACTCTGTCAATGTAACACACCCAGGGAAGAACAGACTGACCCCACTCTGTCAATGTACCACACTCAGGGAAGAGCAGACTGACCCCACTCTGTCAAAGTAACACACCCAGGAAAGAGCAGACTGACCCCACTCTGTCAAAGTAACACAGCCAGGGAAGAGCAGACTGACCCCACTCTGTCAAAGTAACACACCCAGGGAAGAGCAGACTGACCCCACTTTGTCAAAGTAACAGACCCAGGGAAGAGCAGACTGACCCCACTCTGTCAATGTAACACTCCCAGGGAAGAACAGACTGACCCCACTCTGTCAATGTAACACATCCAGGGAAGAGCAGACTGACCCCACTCTGTCAATGTAACACACCCAGGGAAGAGCAGACTGACCCCACTCTGTCAAAGTAACACACCCAGGGAACATCAGACTGACCCCATTCTGTCAATGTAACACACCCAGGGAAGAGCAGACTGACCTCACTCTGTCAAAGTAACACACCCAGGGAAGAGCAGACTGACCCCACTCTGTCAATGTAACACACCCAGGGAAGAGCAGACTGACCCCACTCTGTAAAACTAACACACCCAGGGAAGAGCAGACTGACCCCACTCTGTCAAAGTAACACACCCAGGGAAGAGCAGACTGACCCCACTCTGTCAAATCAACACACCCAGGGAAGAGCAGACTGACCCCACTCTTTCAATGTAACACACCCAGGGAAGAGCAGACTGACCTCACTCTGTCAATGTAACACACCCTCGGAAGAGCAGACTGACGCCACTCTATCAATATACCACACTCAGGGAAGAGCAGACTGACCCCACGCTGTCAATGTAACGCACCAAGGGAAGAGCACACTGACCCCACTCTGTCAATGTAACTCAGCCAGGGAAGAGCAGACTGACGCCACTCTATCAATGTACCACACTCAGGGAAGAGCAGACTGACCCCATTCTGTCAATGTAACACACCCAGGGAAGAGCAGACTGACCCCACTCTGTCAATGAAACACACCCTGGGAAGAGCAGACTGACCCCACTCTGTCAATGTAACACACCCAGGGATGAGCAGACTGACCCCACTCTGTCAATGTAACACACTCAGGGAAGAGCAGACTGACCCCACTGTGTCAGTGTAACACACCCAGGGAACAGCAGACTGACTTCACTCTGTCAATGTAACACACCCAAGGAAGAGCAGACTGTCTCCACTCTGTCAATGTAACACACCCAGGGAAGGGCAGACTGACTCCACACTGTCAATGTAACACACCCAGGGAAGTTCAGACTGACCCCACTCTATCAATGTAACACACCCAGGGAAGAGCAGACTGACCCCACTCTGTCAATGTAACACACCCAGGGAAGAGCAGACTGACCACTCTCTGTCAATGTAACACACCCAGGGAAGAGCAGACTGACCCCACTCTGTCAATGTAACACACCCAGGGAAGAGCAGATTGACCCCACTCTGTCAATGTACCACACTCAGGGAAGAGCAGACACTGACCCCACTCTGTCAAAGTAACACACCCAGGAAAGAGCAGACTGACCCTACTCTGTCAAAGTAACACAGCCAGGGAAGAGCAGACTGACCCCACTCTGTCAAAGTAACACACCCAGGGAAGAGCAGACTGACCCCACTTTGTCAAAGTAACAGACCCAGGGAAGAGCAGACTGACCCCACTCTGTCAAAGTAACACACCCAGGGAACATCAGACTGACCCCATTCTGTCAATGTAACACACCCAGGGAAGAGCAGACTGACCTCACTCTGTCAAAGTAACACACCCAGGGAAGAGCAGACTGACCCCAAACTGTCAATGTAACACACCCAGAGGAAGAGCAGACTGACCCCACTCTGTAAAACTAACACACCCAGGGAAGAGCAGACTGACCCCACTCTGTCAAAGTAACACACCCAGGGAAGAGCAGACTGACCCCACTCTGTCAAATCAACACACCCAGGGAAGAGCAGACTGACCCCACTCTTTCAATGTAACACACCCAGGGAAGAGCAGACTGACCTCACTCTGTCAATGTAACACACCCTGGGAAGAGCAGACTGACGCCACTCTATCAATATACCACACTCAGGGAAGAGCAGACTGACCCCACGCTGTCAATGTAACGCACCAAGGGAAGAGCACACTGACCCCACTCTGTCAATGTAACTCAGCCAGGGAAGAGCAGACTGACGCCACTCTATCAATGTACCACACTCAGGGAAGAGCAGACTGACCCCATTCTGTCAATGTAACACACCCAGGGGAGAGCAGACTGACCCCACACTGTCAATGAAACACACCCTGGGAAGAGCAGACTGACCCCACTCTGTCAATGAAACACACCCTGGGAAGAGCAGACTGACCCCACTGTGTCAGTGTAACACACCCAGGGAACAGCAGACTGACTTCACTCTGTCAATGTAACACACCCAGGGAAGAGCAGACTGACTCCACTCTGTCAATGTAACACATCCAGGGAAGAGCAGACTGACTCCACTCTGTAAATGTAACACACCCAGGGAAAAGCAGACTGACCCCACTGTGTCAGTGTAACACACCCAGGGAATAGCACACTGACTTGACTCTGTCAATGTAACGCATCCAGGAAAGAGCAGACTGACTCCACTCTGTCAATGTAACACACCCAGGGAAGAGCAGACTGACCACAATCTGTCAATGTAACACACCCAGGGAAGAGCAGACTGACCCCACTCTGTCAATGTAACAGACCCAGGGAAGGGCAGACTGACCCCTCTCTGTCAATGTAACACATCCAGGGAAGAGCAGACTGACCCCACTCTGTCAATGTAACACACCCAGGGAAGAGCAGACTGACCCCACTCTGTCAAAGTAACACACCCAGGGAACATCAGACTGACCCCATTCTGTCAATGTAACACACCCAGGGAAGAGCAGACTGACCTCACTCTGTCAAAGTAACACACCCAGGGAAGAGCAGACTGACGCCACTCTGTCAATGTAACACACCCAGGGAAGAGCAGACTGACCTCACTCTGTAAAACTAACACACCCAGGGAAGAGCAGACTGACCCCACTCTGTCAAAGTAACACACCCAGGGAAGAGCAGACTGACCCCACTCTGTCAAATCAACACACCCAGGGAAGAGCAGACTGACCCCACTCTTTCAATGTAACACACCCAGGGAAGAGCAGACTGACCTCACTCTGTCAATGTAACACACCCAGGGAAGAGCAGACTGACGCCACTCTATCAATATACCACACTCAGGGAAGAGCAGACTGACCCCACTGTGTCAGTGTAACACACCCAGGGAACAGCAGACTGACTTCACTCTGTCAATGTAACACACCCAGTGAAGAGCAGACTGACTCCACTCTGTCAATGTAACACATCCAGGGAAGAGCAGACTGACTCCACTCTGTAAATGTAACACACCCAGGGAAGAGCAGACAGACCCCACTCTGTCAATGTAACACACCCAGGGAAGAGCAGACTGACCCCACTCTGTCAATGTAACACACCCAGGGAAGGGCAGACTGACCCCACTCTGTCAATGTAACAGACCCAGGGAAGGGCAGACTGACCACACTCTGTCAATGTAACACACCCAGGGAAGAGCAGACTGACCCCACTCTGTCAATGTAACACACCCAGGGAAGGGCAGACTGACCCCACTCTGTCAATGTAACAGACCCAGGGAAGGGCAGACTGACCCCACTCTGTCAATGTAACACTCCCAGGGAAGAGCAGACTGTCTCCACTCTGTCAATGTAACACACCCAGGGAAGAGCAGACTGACTCCACTCTGTCAATGTAACACACCCAGGGAAGAGCAGACTGACCCCACTCTGTCAATGTAACACACCCAGGGAAGAGCAGAATGCCCCCACTCTGTCAATGTAACAGACCCAGGGAAGGGCAGACTCACCCCACTCTGTCAATGTAACAGACCCAGGGAAGAGCAGACTGACCCCACTCTGTCAATGTACCACACTCAGGAAAGAGCAGACTGACCCCACTCTGTCAAAGTAACACACCCAGGAAAGAGCAGACTGACCCCACTCTGTCAAAGTAACACACCCAGGGAAGAGCAGACTGACCCCAGTTTGTCAAAGTAACAGACCCAGGGAAGAGCAGACTGACCCCACTCTGTCAATGTAACACACCCAGGGAAGAACAGACTGACCCCACTCTGTCAATGTAACACATCCAGGGAAGAGCAGACTGACCCCACTCTGTCAATGTAACACACCCAGGGAAGAGCAGACAGACCCCACTCTGTCAAAGTAACAAACCCAGGGAACATCAGACTGACCCCATTCTGTCAATTTAACACACCCAGGGAAGAGCAGACTGACCTCACTCAGTCAAAGTAACACACCCAGGGAAGAGCAGACTGACCCCACTCTGTCAATGTAACACACCCAGGGAAGAGCACACTGACTCCACTCTGTCGATGTAACACACCCAGGGAAGAGCAGACTGACCCCACTCTTTCAATGTAACACACCCAGGGAAGAGCAGACTGACCTCACTCTGTCAATGAAACACACCCTGGGAAGAGCAGACTGACGCCACTCTATCAATATACCACACTCAGGGAAGAGCAGACTGACCCCACGCTGTCAATGTAACGCACCAAGGGAAGAGCACACTGACCCCACTCTGTCAATGTAACTCAGCCAGGGAAGAGCAGACTGACGCCACTCTAACAATGTACCACACTCAGGGAAGAGCAGACTGACCCCATTCTGTCAACGTAACACACCCAGGGAAGAGCAGACTGACCCCACTCTGTCAATGAAACACACCATGGGAAGAACAGACTGACCCCACTCTGTCAATGTAACACACCCAGGGATGAGCAGACTGACCCCACTCTGTCAATGTAACAGACTCAGGGAAGAGCAGACTGACCCCACTGTGTCAGTGTAACACACCCAGGGAACAGCAGACTGACTTCACTCTGTCAATGTAACACACCCTGGGAAGAGCAGACTGACTCCACTCTGTCAATGTAACACACCCAGGGAAGAGCAGACTGACCACACTCTGTCAATGTAACACACCCAGGGAAGAGTAGACTGACCCCACTCTGTCAATGTAACAGACCCAGGGAAGGGCAGACTGACCCCACTCTGTCAATGTAACAGACCCAGGGAAGGGCAGACTGACCCCACTCTGTCAATGTAACACTCCCAGGGAAGAGCAGACTGTCTCCACTCTGTCAATGTAACACACCCAGGGAAGAGCACACTGACTCCACTCTGTCGATGTAACACACCCAGGGAAGAGCAGACTGACCCCACTCTGTCAATGTAACACACCCAGGGAAGAGCAGAATGACCCCACTCTGTCAATGTAACACACCCAGGGAAGGGCAGACTCACCCCACTCTGTCAATGTAACAGACCCAGGGAAGAGCAGACTGACCCCACTCTGTCAATGTAACACACCCAGGGAAGAGCAGACTGACCCCTCTCTGTCAATGTAACACACCCAGGGAAGAGCAGACTGACCCCACTCTGTCAATGTAACACACCCAGGGAAGAGCAGACTGACCCCACTCTGTCAATGTACCACACTCAGGGAAGAGCAGACTGACCCCACTCTGTCAAAGTAACACAGCCAGGGAAGAGCAGACTGACCCCACTCTGTCAAAGTAACACACCCAGGGAAGAGCAGACTGACCCCACTTTGTCAAAGTAACAGACCCAGGGAAGAGCAGACTGACCCCACTCTGTCAATGTAACACACCCAGGGAAGAACAGACTGACCCCACTCTGTCAATGTAACACATCCAGGGAAGAGCAGACTGACCCCACTCTGTCAATGTAACACACCCAGGGAAGAGCAGACTGACCCCACTCTGTCAAAGTAACACACCCAGGGAACATCAGACTGACCCCATTCTGTCAATGTAACACACCCAGGGAAGAACAGACTGACCTCACTCTGTCAATGTAACACACCCAGGGAAGAGCAGACTGACCCCACTCTGTCAATGTAACACACCCAGGGAAGAGCAGACTGACCCCACTCTGTAAAACTAACACACCCAGGGAAGAGCAGACTGACCCCACTCTGTCAAAGTAACACACCCAGGGAAGAGCAGACTGACCCCAATCTGTCAAATCAACACACCCATGGGAAGAGCAGACTGACGCCACTCTATCAATGTACCACACTCAGGGAAGAGCAGACTGACCCCACTCTGTCAATGTAACACACCCAGGGATGAGCAGACTGACCCCACTCTGTCAAAGTAACACACTCAGGGAAGAGCAGACTGACCCCACTGTGTCAGTGTAACACACCCAGGGAACAGCAGACTGACTTCACTCTGTCAATGTAACACACCCAGGGAGGAGCAGACTGACCCCACTCTGTCAATGTAACACACTCAGGGAAGAGCAGACTGACCCCACTGTGTCAGTGTAACACACCCAGGGAACAGCAGACTGACTTCACTCTGTCAATGTAACACACCCAGGGAAGAGCAGACTGACTCCACTCTGTCAATGTAACACACCCAGGGAAGAGCAGACTGACCTCACTCTGTCAATGTAACACACCCTGGGAAGAGCAGACTGACGCCACTCTATCAATATACCACACTCAGGGAAGAGCAGACTGACCCCACTCTGTCAATGTAACGCACCAAGGGAAGAGCACACTGACCCCACTCTGTCAATGTAACTCAGCCAGGGAAGAGCAGACTGACGCCACTCTATCAATGTACCACACTCAGGGAAGAGCAGACTGACCCCATTCTGTCAATGTAACACACCCAGGGAAGAGCAGACTGACCCCACTCTGTCAATGAAACACACCCTGGGAAGAGCAGACTGACCCCACTCTGTCAATGTAACACACCCAGGGATGAGAAGACTGACCCCACTCTGTCAAGGTAACACACTCAGGGAAGAGCAGACTGACCCCACTGTGTCAGTGTAACACACCCAGGGAACAGCAGACTGACTTCACTCTGTCAATGTAACACACCCTGGGAAGAGCAGACTGACTCCACTCTGTCAATGTAACACACCCAGGGAAGAGCAGACTGACCCCACTGTGTCAGTGTAACACACCCAGGGAATAGCAGACTGACTTCACTCTGTCAATGGAACACACCCAGGAAAGAGCAGACTGACTCCACTCTGTCAATGTAACACACCCAGGGAAGAGCAGACTGACCACACTCTGTCAATGTAACACACCCAGGGAAGAGCAGACTTACCCCACTCTGTCAATGTAACACACCCAGGGAATAGCAGACTGACTTCACTCTGTCAATGTAACACACCCAGGAAAGAGCAGACTGACTCCACTCTGTCAATGTAACACACCCAGGGAAGAGCAGACTGACCCCACTCTGTCAATGTAACACACCCAGGGAAGAGCAGACTGACCCCACTCTGTAAAACTAACACACCCAGGGAAGAGCAGACTGACCCCACTCTGTCAAAGTAACACAGCCAGGGAAGAGCAGACTGACCCCACTCTGTCAAATCAACACACCCAGGGAAGAGCAGACTGACCCCACTCTTTCAATGTAACACACCCAGGGAAGAGCAGACTGACCCCACTCTGTCAATGTAACACACCCTGGGAAGAGCAGACTGACGCCACTCTATCAATATACCACACTCAGGGAAGAGCAGACTGACCCCACTCTGTCAATGTAACGCACCAAGGGAAGAGCACACTGGCCCCACTCTGTCAATGTAACTCAGCCAGGGAAGAGCAGACTGACCCCACTCTCTCAATGTAACAGACCCAGGGAAGGGCAGACTGACCCCATTCTGTCAATGTAACACACCCAGGGAAGAGCAGACTGACCCCACTCTGTCAATGAAACACACCCTGGGAAGAGCAGACTGACCCCACTCTGTCAATGTAACACACCCAGGGATGAGCAGACTGACCCCACTCTGTCAATGTAACACACTCAGGGAAGAGCAGACTGACCCCACTGTGTCAGTGTAACACAACCAGGGAACAGCAGACTGACTTCACTCTGTCAATGTAACACACCCAGGGAAGAGCAGACTGACTCCACTCTGTCAATGTAACACATCCAGGGAAGAGCAGACTGACTCCACTCTGTAAATGTAACACACCCAGGGAAGAGCAGACTGACCCCACTGTGTCAGTGTAACACACCCAGGGAATAGCAGACTGACTTCACTCTGTCAATGTAACACACCCAGGAAAGAGCAGACTGACTCCACTCTGTCAATGTAACACACCCAGGGAAGAGCAGACTGACCACACTCTGTCAATGTAACACACTCAGGGAAGAGCAGACTTACCCCACTCTGTCAATGTAACAGTCCCAGGGAAGGGCAGACTGACCCCACTCTGTCAATGTAACAGACCCAGGGAAGGGCAGACTGACCCCACGCTGTCAATGTAACACACCCAGGGAAGAGCAGACTGACTCCACTCTGTCAATGTAACACACCCAGGGAAGAGCAGACTGACTCCACTCTGTCAATGTAACACACCCAGGGAAGAGCAGACTGACAAAACTCTGTCAATGTAACACACCCAGGGAAGAGCAGAATGACCCCACTCTGTCAATGTAACAGACCCAGGGAAGGGCAGACTCACCCCACTCTGTCAATGTAACACACCCAGGGAAGAGCAGACTGACCCCACTCTGTCAATGTAACACACCCAGGGAAGAGCAGACTGACCCCTCTCTGTCAATGTAACACACCCAGGGAAGGGCAGACTGACCCCACTCTCTCAATGTAACAGACCCAGGGAAGGGCAGACAGACCCCACTCTGTCATTGTAACAGACCCAGGGAAGGGCAGACTGACCCCACTCTGTCAATGTAACACACCCAGGGAAGAGCAGACTGACCCCACTCTGTCAATGTAACACACCCAGGGAAGGGCAGACTGACCCCACTCTCTCAATGTAACAGACCCAGGGAAGGGCAGACTGACCCCACTCTGTCATTGTAACAGACCCAGGGAAGGGCAGACTGACCCCACTCTTTCAATGTAACACACCCAGCGAAGAGCAGACTGACGCCACTCTATCAATGTACCACGCTCAGGGAAGAGCAGACTGACCGCACGCTGTCAATGTAACACACCCAGGGAAGAGCAGACTGACCCCACTCTGTCAATGAAACACACCCTGGGAAGAGCAGACTGACCCCACTCTGTCAATGTAACAGACCCAGGGATGAGCAGACTGACCCCACTCTGTCAATGTAACACACTCAGGGAAGAGCAGACTGACCCCACTCTTTCAATGTAACACACCCAGGGAAGAGCAGACTGACCTCACTCTGTCAATGTAACACACCCTGGGAAAAGCAGACTGACGCCACTCTATCAATGTACCACACTCAGGGAAGAGCAGACTGACCCCACGCTGTCAATGTAACGCACCAAGGGAAGAGCACACTGACCCCACTCTGTCAATGTAACACACCCAGGGATGAGCAGACTGACCCCACTCTGTCAAAGAAACACACTCAGGGAAGAGCAGACTGACCCCACTGTGTCAGTGTAACACACCCAGGGAACAGCAGACTGACTTCACTCTGTCAATGTAACACACCCAGGGAAGAGAAGACTGACTCCACTCTGTCAATGTAACACACCCAGGGAAGAGCAGACTGACTCCACTCTGTCAATGTAACACACTCAGGGAAGAGCAGACTGACCCCACTGTGTCAGTGTAACACACCCAGGGAATAGCAAACTGACTTCACGCTGTCAATGTAACACACCCAGGGAAGAGCAGACTGACTCCACTCTGTCAATGTAACACACCCAGGGAAGAGCAGACTGACTTCACTCTGTCAATGTAACACACCCAGGGAAGAGCAGACTGACCCCACTCTGTCAATGTAACACTCCCAGGGAAGAGCAGACTGACCCCACTCTGTCAATGTAACACACCCAGGGAAGGGCAGACTTACCCCACGCTGTCAATGTAACAGACCCAGAGAAGGGCAGAGTGACCCCACTCTGTCAATGTAACACACCCAGGGAAGAGCAGACTGAAACCACTCTGACAAAGTAACACACGCAGGGAAGAGCAGACTGACCGCACTCTGTCAAAGTAACACACCCAGGGAAGAGCACACAGACCCAACACTGTCAATGTAACACACCCAGGGAAGAGCAGAGTGACCCCACTCTGTCAATGTAACACACCCATGGAAGAGCAGACTGACCCAACTCTGTCAAATTAACACACCCAGGGAAGAGCAGACTGACCCCACTCTGTCAAAGTAACACACCCAGGGAAGAGCAGACTGACCCCACTCGGTCAATGTACCACATCCAGGGAAGAACAGACTGACCCCACTCTGTCAATGTACCACACTCAGGGAAGAGCAGACTGACCCCACTCTGTCAAAGTAACACACCCAGGAAAGAGCAGACTGACCCCACTCTGTCAAAGTAACACACCCAGGGAAGAGCAGACTGACCCGACTCTGTCAACGTAACACACCCAGGAAAGAGCAGACTGACCCCACTCTGTCAAAGTAACACACCCAGGGAAGAGCAGACTGAACCCACTCTGTCAATGTAACACACCCAGGGAAGAACAGACTGAACCCACTCTGTCAATGTAACACACTCAGGGAAGGGCAGACTGACCCCACTGTGTCAGTGTAACACACCCAGGGAACAGCAGACTGACTTCACTCTGTCAAAGTAACACACCCAGGGAAGAGAAGACAGACCCCACTCTGTCAATGTAACACACCCAGGGAAGAGCAGACTGACCCCACTCTGTCAACGTAACACACACAGGGAAGATCAGACTGACCCCACTCTGTCAATGTAACACACTCAGGGAAGAGCAGACTCACCCCACTGTGTCAGTGTAACACACCCAGGGAACAGCAGACTGACTTCACTCTGTCAAAGTAACACACCCAGGGAAGAGAAGACTGACCCCACTCTGTCAATGTAACACGCCCAGGGAAGAACAGACTGACCCCACTCTGTCAACGTAACACACCCAGGGAAGATCAGACTGACCCCACTCTGTCAATGTAACACACCCAGGGAAGAGCAGACTGACATCACTCTGTCAATGTAACACACCCAGGGAAGAGCAGACTGACGCCACTCTGTCAATGTAACAGACCCAGGGAAGGGCAGACTGACCCCACACTGTCAAAGTAACACACCCAGGGAAGAGCAGACTGACCCCACTCTGTCAAATCAACACACCCAGGGAAGAGCAGACTGAGCCCACTCTTTCAATGTAACACATCCAGGGAAGAGCAGACTGACCCCACTCTGTCAAGTTAACACACCCACGGAAGAGCAGACTGACCCCACTTTTTCAATGTAACTCACCCAGGGAAGAGCAGACTGACCTCACTCTGTCAATGTAACACACACTGGGAAGAGCAGACTGTTGCCACTCTATCAATGTACAACACTCAGGGAAGAGCAGACTGACCCCACGCTGTCAATGTAACGCACCAAGGGAAGAGCACACTGACCCCACTCTGTCAATGTAACTCAGCCAGGGAAGAGCAGACTGACGCCACTCTATCAATGTACCACACTCAGGGAAGACCCGACTGACCCCACGCTGTCAATGTTACACACCCAGAGAAGAGCAGACAGACCCCACTCTGTCAATGAAACACACCCTGGGAAGAGCAGACTGACCCCACTCTGTCAATGTAACACACCCAGGGATGAGCAGACTGACCCCACTCTGTCAATGTAACACACTCAGGGAAGAGCAGACTGACCCCACTGTGTCAGTGTAACACACCCAGGGAACAGCAGACTGACTTCACTCTGTCAATGTAACACACCCAGGGAAGAGCAGACTGACTCCACTGTGTCAGTGTAACAGACCCAGGGAATAGCAGACTGACTTCACTCTGTCAATGTAACACGCCCAGGGAAGAGCAGACTGAACCCACTCTGTCAATGTAACACACCCAGGGAAGAGCAGACTGCCCTCTCTCTGTCAATGTAACACACCCAGGGAAGAGCAGACTGACCCCACTCTGTCAATGTAACATACCCAGGGAAGAGCAGACTGACCTCACTCTGTCAATTTAACACACCCTGGGGAGAGTGGACTGACTCCACTCTGACAATGTGACATACCCAGGGAAGAGCAGACTGACCGCACTCTGTCAATGTAACTCACCCAGGGAAGAGCAGACTGATCCCACACTGTCAATGTAACACACCCAGCAAAGAGCAGACTGACCCCACTCTGTCAATGTAACACACCCAGGGAAGAGCAGACTGACCCCACTCTGTCAAAGAAACACACCCAGGGAAGAGCAGACTGACCCCACGCTGTCAAAGTAACACACCCAGGGAAGAGCAGACTGACCCCACTTTGTCAAAGTAACACACCGAGGGAAGAGCAGACTGAACCCACTCTGTCCATGTAACACACCCAGGGAAGAACAGACTGACCCCTCTCTGTCAATGTAACACACCCAGGGAAGAGCAGACTGACCCCACTCTGTCAAAGTAACTGACCCAGGGAAGGGCAGACTGACCCCGCTCTGTCAATGTAACACACCCAGGGAAGAGCAGACTGACTCCACTCTGTCAATGTAACACACCCAGTGAAGACCAGACTGACTCCACTCTGTCAAAGTAACACACCCAGGGAAGAGCAGACTGACCCCACTCTGTCAATGTAACACACCCAGGGAAGAGCAGACTGACCCCACTCTGTCAATGTAACACACCCAGGGAAGAGCAGAATGCCCCACTCTGTCAATGTAACAGACCCAGGGAAGGGCAGACTGACCCCACTCTGTCAATGTAACAGACCCAGGGAAGAGCAGACTGACCCCACTCTGTCAATGTAACACACCCAGGGAAGAGCAGACTGACCCCTCTCTGTCAATGTAACACACCCAGGGAATAGCAGACTGACTCCACTCTGACAATGTAACACACCTAGGGAAGAGCAGACTGAAAGAACTCTGTCAAATTAACACACCCAGGGAAGAGCAGACTGACCCCACTCTGTCAAAGTAACACACCCAGGGAAGAGCAGACTGACCCCACTCTGTCAATGTAACACACCCAGGGAAGAACAGACTTACCTCACTCTGTCAATGTACCACACTCAGGGAAGAGCAGACTGACCCCACTCTGTCAAAGTAACACACCCAGGAAAGAGCAGACTGACCCCACTCTGTCAAAGTAACACACCCAGGGAAGAGCAGACTGACCCCACTCTGTCAAAGTAACACACCCAGGGAAGAGCAGACTGACCCCACTTTGTCAAAGTAATACACCCAAGGAAGAGCAGACTGAACCCACTCTGTCAATGTAACACATCCAGGGAAGAGCAGACTGACCCCACTCTGTCAAAGTAACACACCCAGGGAAGATCAGACTGACCCCACACTGTCAATGTAACACACCCAGGGAAGAGCAGACTGACCTCACTCTGTCAAAGTAACACACCCAGGGAATAGCAGAGTGACTTCACTCTGTCAATGTAACACACCCAGGGAAGAGCAGACTGACTCCACTCTGTCAATGTAACACACCCAGGGAAGAGCAGACTGACCACATTCTGACAATGTAACAGACCCAGGGAAGGGCAGACTGACTCCACTCTGTCAATGTAACAGACCCAGGGAAGGGCAGACTGACCCCACTCTGTCAATGTAACACACCCAGGGAAGGGCAGACTGACCCCACTCTGTCAATGTAACACACCCAGGGAAGAGCAGACTGACTCCACTCTGTCAATGTAACACACCCAGGGAAGAGAAGACTGACCACACTCTGTCAATGTAACACACCCAGGGAAGAGCAGACTGACCCCACTCTGTCAATGTAACACACCCAGGGAAGAGCAGACTGACCCCTCTCTGTCAATGTAACACACCCAGGGAAGGGCAGACTGACCCCACTCTGTCATTGTAACAGACCCAGGGATGGGCAGACTGACCCCACTCTGTCAATGTAACACACCCAGGGAAGAGCAGACTGACCCCACTCTGTCAATGTAACAGACCCAGGGAAGAGCAGACTGACCCCACTCTGTCAATGTAACAGACCCAGGGAAGAGCAGACTGACCCCACTCTGTCAATGTAACACACCCAGGGAAGAGCAGACTGACCCCTCTCTGTCAATGTAACACACCCAGGGAAGGGCAGACTGACCCCACTCTGTCATTGTAACAGACCCAGGGATGGGCAGACTGACCCCACTCTGTCAATGTAACACACCCAGGGAAGAGCAGACTGACTCCACTCTGACAATGTAACACACCCAGGGAAGAGCAGACTGCCCTCACTCTGTCAATGTAACACACCCAGGGAAGAGCAGACTGACACCACTCTGTCAATGTAACATACCCAGGGAAGAGTAGACTGACCTCACTCTGTCAATTTAACACACCCTGGGGAGAGTAGACTTACTCCACTCTGACAATTTAACACACCCAGGGAAGAGCAGACTGACCCCACTCTGTCAATGTAACATACCCAGGGAAGAGCAGACTGATCTCACTCTGTCAATATAACACACCCAGGGATGAGCAGACTGACCCCACTCTCTCAATGTGACATACCCATGGAAGAGCAGACTGACCGCACTCTGTCAATGTAACTCACCCAGGGAAGAGCAGACTGACCCCACTCTGTCAATGTAACACACCCAGGGAAGAGCAGACTGACTCCACTCTGTCAATGTAACACACCCAGGGAAGAGCAGACTGACCACACTCTGTCAATGTAACACACCCAGGGAAGAGCAGACTGACCCCACGCTGTCAATGTAACAGACCCAGAGAAGGGCAGAGGACCGCACTCTGTCAATGTAACACACCCAGGGAAGAGCAGACTGATCCCACTCTGTCAATGTAACACAACCAGGGAAGAGCAGACTGGCCCCACTCTGTCAAAGTAACACACCCAGGGAAGAGCACACAGACCCCACACTGTCAATGTAACACACCCAGGGAAGAGCAGACTGACCCCACTTTGTCAATGTAACACACCCAGGGAAGAGCAGACTGACCCCACTCTGTCAAAGGAACACACCCAGGGAAGAGCAGACTGACCCAACTCTGTCAAATTAACACACCCAGGGAAGAGCAGACTGACCCCACTCTGTCAATGTAACACACCCAGGGAAGAGCAGACTGACCCCACTCTGTCAAAGTAACACACCCAGGGAAGAGCAGACTGACCCCACTCTGTCAAAGGAACACACCCAGGGAAGAGCAGACTGACCCCACGCTGTCAATGTAACAGACCCAGAGAAGAGCAGACTGACCCCACTCTGTCAAAGTAACACACCCAGGGAAGAGCAGACTGACCCCACTCTGTCAATGTAACACACCCAGGGAAGAACAGACTGACCCCAATCTGTCAATGTACCACACTCAGGGAAGAGCAGACTGACCCCACTCTGTCAAAGTAACACACCCAGGAAAGAGCAGACTGACCCCAGTCTGTCAAAGTAACACACCCAGGGAAGAGCAGACTGACCCGACTCTGTCAAAGTAACACACCCAGGGAAGAGCAGACTGACCCCACTTTGTCAAAGTAACACACCCAGGGAAGAGCAGACTGAACCCACTCTGTCAATGTAAAACACCCCGGGAAGAACAGACTGACCCCACTCTGTCAATGTAACACATCCAGGGAAGAGCAGATTGACCCCACACTGTCAATGTAACACACACAGGGAAGAGCAGACAGACCACACTCTGTCAAAGTAACACACCCAGGGAAGAGCAGACTGACCCCACTCTGTCAAAGGAACACACCCAGGGAAGAGCAGACTGACCCCACGCTGTCAATGTAACAGACCCAGAGAAGAGCAGACTGACCCCACTCTGTCAATGTAACACACCCAGGGAAGAACAGACTGACCCCACTCTGTCAATGTACCACACTCAGGGAAGAGCAGACTGACCCCACTCTGTCAAAGTAACACACCCAGGAAAGAGCAGACTGACCCCACTCTGTCAAAGTAACACACCCAGGGAAGAGCAGACGGACCCCACTCTGTCAACGTAACACACCCAGGGAAGATCAGACTGACCCCACTCTGTCAATGTAACACACACAGGGAAGAGCAGACAGTCCACACTCTGTCAAAGTAACACACCCAGGGAAGAGCAGACTGACCCCACTCTGTCAAAGGAACACACCCAGGGAAGAGCAGACTGACCCCACGCTGTCAATGTAACAGACCCAGAGAAGAGCAGACTGACCCCACTCTGTCAATGTAACACACCCAGGGAAGAACAGACTGACCCCACTCTGTCAATGTACCATACTCAGGGAAGAGCAGACTGACCCCACTCTGTCAAAGTAACACACCCAGGAAAGAGCAGACTGACCCCACTCTGTCAAAGTAACACACCCAGGAAAGAGCAGACTGACCCCACTCTGTCAATGTAACACACCCAGGGAAGAGCAGACTGATCCGACTCTGTCAAAGTAACACACCCAGGGAAGAGCAGACTGACCCCACTTTGTCAAAGTAACACACCCAGGGAAGAGCAGACTGAACCCACTCTGTCAATGTAAAACACCCCGGGAAGAACAGACTGACCCCACTCTGTCAATGTAACACATCCAGGGAAGAGCAGACTGACCCCACTCTGTCAATGTAACACACCCAGGGAAGAGCAGACTGACCCCACTCTGTCAACGTAACACACCCAGGGAAGATCAGACTGACCCCACTCTGTCAATGTAACACACCCAGGGAAGAGCAGACTGACATCACTCTGTCAAAGTAACACACCCAGGGAAGAGCAGACTGACCCCACTCTGTCAATGTAACAGACTCAGGGAAGGGCAGACTGACCCCACACTGTCAAAGTAACACACCCAGGGAAGAGCAGACTGACCCCACTCTGTCAAAGTAACACACCCAGGGAAGAGCAGACTGACCCCACTCTGTCAAATCAACACACCCAGGGAAGAGCAGACTGAGCCCACTCTTTCAATGTAACACATCCAGGGAAGAGCAGAGTGACACCACTCTGTCAAATCAACACACCCAGGGAAGAGCAGACTGACCCCACTCTGTCAAATTAAAACACCCAGGGAAGAGCAGACTGACCCCACTCTTTCAATGTAACTCACCCAGGGAAGAGCAGACTGACCTCACTCTGTCAATGTAACACACCCTGGGAAGAGCAGACTGACGCCACTCTATCAATGTACCACACTCAGGGAAGAGCAGACTGACCCCACGCTGTCAATGTAACGCACCAAGGGAAGAGCACACTGACCCCACTCTGTCAATGTAACTCAGCCAGGGAAGAGCAGACTAACGCCAGTCTATCAATGCACCACACTCAGGGAAGAGCCGACTGACCCCACGCTGTCAATGTAACACACCCAGGGAAGAGCAGACTGACCCCACTCTGTCAATGAAACACACCCTGGGAAGAGCAGACTGACCCCACTCTGTCAAAGTAACACACCCAGGGATGAGCAGACTGACCCCACTCTGTCAATGTAACACACTCAGGGAAGAGCAGACTGACCCCACTGTGTCAGTGTAACACACCCAGGGAACAGCAGACGGACTTCACTCTGTCAATGTAACACACCCAGGGAAGAGCAGACTGACTCCACTCTGTCAATGTAACACACCCAGGGAAGATCAGACTGACTCCACTCTGTCAATGTAACACACTCAGGGAAGAGCAGACTGACCCCACTGTGTCAGTGTAACACACCCAGGGAATAGCAGACTGACTTCACTCTGTCAATGTAACACGCCCAGGGAAGAGCAGACTGACCCCACTCTGTCAATGTAACACACCCAGGGAAGAGCAGACTGACCTCATTCTGTCAATGTTACACTCCCTGGGAAGAGCAGACTGAAGCCACTCTAACAATGTACCACACTAAGGGAAGAGCAGGCTGACCCCACACTGTCAATGTAACGCACCAAGGGAAGAGCACACTGACCCCACTCTGTCAATGTAACTCTGCCAGGGAAGAGCAGACTGACGCCACTCTATCAATGTACCACACTCAGGGAAGAGCAGACTGACCCCACGCTGTCAATGTAACACACCCAGGGAAGAGCAGACTGACCCCACTCTGTCAATGAAACACACCCTGGGAAGAGCAGACTGACCCCACTCTGTCAATGTAACACACACCAGGATGAGCAGACTGACCCCACTCTGTCAATGTAACACTCTCAGGGAAGAGCAGACTGACCCCACTGTGTCAGTGTAACACACCCAGGGAACAGCAGACTGACTTCACTCTGTCAATGTAACACACCCAGGGAAGAGCAGACTGACTCCACTCTGTCAATGTAACACACCCAGGGAAGAGCAGACTGACTCAACTCTCTCAATGTAACACACTCAGGGAAGAGCAGACTGACCCCAATGTGTCAGTGTAACACACCCAGGGAATAGCAGACTGACTTCACTCTGTCAATGTAACACGCCCAGGGAAGAGCCGACTGACTCCTCTCTGTCAATGTAACTCACCCAGGGAAGAGCAGACTGACCACACTCTGTCAATGTAACACACCCAGGAAAGATCAGACGGACTTCACTCTGTCAATGTAACACACCCAGGGAAGAGCAGACTGACTCCACTCTGTCCATGTAACACACCCAGGGAAGATCAGACTGACTCCACTCTGTCAATGTAACACACTCAGGGAAGAGCAGACTGACCCCACTGTGTCAGTGTAACACACCCAGGGAATAGCAGACTGACTTCACTCTGTCAATGTAACACGCCCAGGGAAGAGCAGACTGACCCCACTCTGTCAATGTAACACACCCAGGGAAGAGCAGACTGACCTCATTCTGTCAATGTTACACACCCTGGGAAGAGCAGACTGAAGCCACTCTAACAATGTACCACACTCAGGGAAGAGCAGGCTGACCCCACACTGTCAATGTAACGCACCAAGGGAAGAGCACACTGACCCCACTCTGTCAATGTAACTCTGCCAGGGAAGAGCAGACTGACGCCACTCTATCAATGTACCACACTCAGGGAAGAGCAGACTGACCCCACGCTGTCAATGTAACACACCCAGGGAAGAGCAGACTGACCCCACTCTGTCAATGAAACACACCCTGGGAAGAGCAGACTGACCCCACTCTGTCAATGTAACACACACCAGGATGAGCAGACTGACCCCACTCTGTCAATGTAACACACTCAGGGAAGAGCAGACTGACCCCACTGTGTCAGTGTAACACACCCAGGGAACAGCAGACTGACTTCACTCTGTCAATGTAACACACCCAGGGAAGAGCAGACTGACTCAACTCTCTCAATGTAACACACTCAGGGAAGAGCAGACTGACCCCAATGTGTCAGTGTAACACACCCAGGGAATAGCAGACTGACTTCACTCTGTCAATGTAACACGCCCAGGGAAGAGCAGACTGACTCCTCTCTGTCAATGTAACTCACCCAGGGAAGAGCAGACTGACCACACTCTGTCAATGTAACACACCCAGGAAAGAGCAGACTGACCCCACTCTGTCAATGTAAAACACCCAGGGAAGAGCAGACTGACTCCACTCTGTCAATGTAACACACTCAGGGAAGAGCAGACTGACCCCACTGTGTCAGTGTAACACACCCAGGGAATAGCAGACTGACTTCACTCTGTCAATGTAACACGCCCAGGGAAGAGCAGACTGACCCCACTCTGTCAATGTAACACACCCAGGGAAGAGCAGACTGACCCCACTCTGTCAATGTAACACACCCAGGGAAGAGCAGACTGACCCCACTCTTTCAATGTAACACACCCAGGGAAGAGCAGACTGACCCCACTCTGTCAAATCAACACACCCAGGGAAGAGCAGACTGACCCCACTCTTTCAATGTAACACACCCAGGGAAGAGCAGACTGACCCCACTCTGTCAATGTAACACACCCTGGGAAGAGCAGACTGACGCCACTCTATCAATATACCACACTCAGGGAAGAGCAGACTGACCCCACTCTGTCAATGTAACGCACCAAGGGATGAGCAGACTGACCCCACTCTTTCAATGTAACACATCCAGGGAAGAGCAGACTGACCCCACTCTGTCAAAGTAACACACCCAGGGATGAGCAGACTGACCCCACTCTGTCAATGTAACACACTCAGGGAAGAGCAGACTGACCCCACTGTGTCAGTGTAACACACCCAGGGAACAGCAGACGGACTTCACTCTGTCAATGTAACACACCCAGGGAAGAGCAGACTGACTCCACTCTGTCAATGTAACACACCCAGGGAAGATCAGACTGACTCCACTCTGTCAATGTAACACACTCAGGGAAGAGCAGACTGACCCCACTGTGTCAGTGTAACACACCCAGGGAATAGCAGACTGACTTCACTCTGTCAATGTAACACACCCAGGGAAGAGCAGACTGACCCCACTCTGTCAATGTAACAGACCCAGGGAAGAGCAGACTGACCCCACTGTGTCAGTGTAACACACCCAGGGAACAGCAGACTGACTTCACTCTGTCAAAGTAACACACCCAGGGAAGAGAAGACTGACCCCACTCTGTCAATGTAACACATCCAGGGAAGAGCAGACTGACCCCACTCTGTCAATGTAACACACCCAGGGAAGAGCAGACTGACCCCACTCTGTCAACGTAACACACCCAGGGAAGATCAGACTGACCCCACTCTGTCAAAGGAACACACCCAGGGAAGAGCAGACTGACCCCACGCTGTCAATGTAACAGACCCAGAGAAGAGCAGACTGACCCCACTGTGTCAAAGTAACACACCCAGGGAAGAGCAGACTGACCCCACTCTGTCAATGTAACGCACCCAGGGAAGAACAGACTGACCCCACTCTGTCAATGTAAACACTCAGGGAAGAGCAGACTGACCCCACTCTGTCAAAGTAACACACCCAGGAAAGAGCAGACTGACCCCACTCTGTCAAAGTAACACACCCAGGGAAGAGCAGACTGACCCGACTCTGTCAAAGTAACACACCCAGGGAAGAGGAGACTGACCCCACTTTGTCAAAGTAACACACCCAGGGAAGAGCAGACTGAACCCACTCTGTCAATGTAAAACACCCCGGGAAGAACAGACTGACCCCACTCTGTCAATGTAACACATCCAGGGAAGAGCAGACTGACCCCACTCTGTCAATGTAACACACCCAGGGAAGAGCAGACTGACCCCACTCTGTCAACGTAACACACCCAGGGAAGATCAGACTGACCCCACTCTGTCAATGTAACACAACCAGGGAAGAGCAGACTGACATCACTCTGTCAAAGTAACACACCCAGGGAAGAGCAGACTGACCCCACTCTGTCAATGTAACAGACTCAGGGAAGGGCAGACTGACCCCACACTGTCAAAGTAACACACCCAGGGAAGAGCAGACTGACCCCACTCTGTCAAAGTAACACACCCAGGGAAGAGCAGACTGACCCCACTCTGTCAAATCAACACACCCAGGGAAGAGCAGACTGAGCCCACTCTTTCAATGTAACACATCCAGGGAAGAGCAGACTGACACCACTCTGTCAAATAAACACACCCAGGGAAGAGCAGACTGACCCCACTCTGTCAAATTAACACACCCAGGGAAGAGCAGACTGACCCCACTCTTTCAATGTAACTCACCCAGGGAAGAGCAGACTGACCTCACTCTGTCAATGTAACACACCCTGGGAAGAGCAGACTGACGCCACTCTATCAATGTACCACACTCAGGGAAGAGCAGACTGACCCCACGCTGTCAATGTAACGCACCAAGGGAAGAGCACACTGACCCCACTCTGTCAATGTAACTCAGCCAGGGAAGAGCAGACTGACGCCAGTGTATCAATGCACCACACTCAGGGAAGAGCCGACTGACCCCACGCTGTCAATGTAACACACCCAGGGAAGAGCAGACTGACCCCACTCTGTCAATGAAACACACCCTGGGAAGAGCAGACTGACCCCACTCTGTCAAAGTAACACACCCAGGGATGAGCAGACTGACCCCACTCTGTCAATGTAACACACTCAGGGAAGAGCAGACTGACCCCACTCTGTCAAGGTAACACACACAGGGAAGATCAGACTGACCCCACTCTGTCAATGTAACACACTCAGGGAAGAGCAGACTGACCCCACTGTGTCAGTGTAACACACCCAGGGAACAGCAGACTGACTTCACTCTGTCAAAGTAACACACCCAGGGAAGAGAAGACTGACCCCACTCTGTCAATGTAACACACCCAGGGAAGAGCAGGCTGACCCCACTCTGTCAACGTAACACACCCAGGGAAGATCAGACTGACCCCACTCTGTCAATGTAACACACCCAGGGAAGAGCAGACTGACATCACTCTGTCAATGTAACACACCCAGGGAAGAGCAGACTGACCCCACTCTGTCAATGTAACAGACCCAGGGAAGGGCAGACTGACCCCACACTGTCAAAGTAACACACCCAGGGAAGAGCAGACTGACCCCACTCTGTCAAAGTAACACACCCAGGGAAGAGCAGACTGACCCCACTCTGTCAAATCAACACACCCAGGGAAGAGCAGACTGAGCCCACTCTTTCAATGTAACACATCCAGGGAAGAGCAGACTGACCCCACTCTGTCAAGTTAACACACCCACGGAAGAGCAGACTGACCCCACTTTTTCAATGTAACTCACCCAGGGAAGAGCAGTCTGACCTCACTCTGTCAATGTAACACACACTGGGAAGAGCAGACTGTTGCCACTCTATCAATGTACAACACTCAGGGAAGAGCAGACTGACCCCACGCTGTCAATGTAACGCACCAAGGGAAGAGCACACTGACCCCACTCTGTCAATGTAACTCAGCCAGGGAAGAGCAGACTGACGCCACTCTATCAACGTACCACACTCAGGGAAGACCCGACTGACCCCACGCTGTCAATGTAACACACCCAGAGAAGAGCAGACTGACCCCACTCTGTCAATGAAACACACCCTGGGAAGAGCAGACTGACCCCACTCTGTCAATGTAACACACCCAGGGATGAGCAGACTGACCCCACTCTGTCAATGTAACACACTCAGGGAAGAGCAGACTGACCCCACTGTGTCAGTGTAACACACCCAGGGAACAGCAGACTGACTTCACTCTGTCAATGTAACACACCCAGGGAAGAGCAGACTGACTCCACTGTGTCAGTGTAACAGACCCAGGGAATAGCAGACTGACTTCACTCTGTCAATGTAACACGCCCAGGGAAGAGCAGACTGACCCCACTCTGTCAATGTAACACACCCAGGGAAGAGCAGACTGCCCTCTCTCTGTCAATGTAACACACCCAGGGAAGAGCAGACTGACCCCACTCTGTCAATGTAACATGCCCAGGGAAGAGTAGACTGACCTCACTCTGTCAATTTAACACACCCTGGGGAGAGTGGACTGACTCCACTCTGACAATGTAACACACCCAGGGAAGAGCAGACTGACCCCACTCTGTCAATGTAACATACCCAGGGAAGAGCAGACTGACCTCACTCTGTCAATGTAACACACCCAGGGAAGAGCAGACTGACCCCACTCTCTCAATGTGACATACCCAGGGAAGAGCAGACTGACCGCACTCTGTCAATGTAACTCACCCAGGGAAGAGCAGACTGATCCCACACTGTCAATGTAACACACCCAGCAAAGAGCAGACTGACCCCACTCTGTCAATGTAACACACCCAGGGAAGAGCAGACTGACCCCACTCTGTCAAAGAAACACACCCAGGGAAGAGCAGACTGACCCCACTCTGTCAAAGAAACACACCCAGGGAAGAGCAGACTGACCCCACTCTGTCAAAGTAACACACCCAGGGAAGAGCAGACTGACCCCACTTTGTCAAAGTAACACACCCAGGGAAGAGCAGACTGAACCCACTCTGTCCATGTAACACACCCAGGGAAGAACAGACTGACCCCTCTCTGTCAATGTAACACACCCAGGGAAGAGCAGACTGACCCCACTCTGTCAATGTAACTGACCCAGGGAAGGGCAGACTGACCCCACTCTGTCAATGTAACACACCCAGGGAAGAGCAGACTGACTCCACTCTGTCAATGTAACACACCCAGTGAAGACCAGACTGACTCCACTCTGTCAAAGTAACACACCCAGGGAAGAGCAGAATGCCCCACTCTGTCAATGTAACAGACCCAGGGAAGGGCAGACTGACCCCACTCTGTCAATGTAACAGACCCAGGGAAGAGCAGACTGACCCCACTCTGTCCATGTAACACACCCAGGGAAGAGCAGACTGACCCCTCTCTGTCAATGTAACACACCCAGGGAAGAGCAGACTGACCCCACTCTGACAATGTAACACACCTAGGGAAGAGCAGACTGAAAGAACTCTGTCAAATTAACACACCCAGGGAAGAGCAGACTGACCCCACTCTGTCAAAGTAACACACCCAGGGAAGAGCAGACTGACCCCACTCTGTCAACGTAACACACCCAGGGAAGATCAGACTGACCCCACTCTGTCAATGTAACACAACCAGGGAAGAGCAGACTGACATCACTCTGTCAAAGTAACACACCCAGGGAAGAGCAGACTGACCCCACTCTGTCAATGTAACAGACTCAGGGAAGGGCAGACTGACCCCACACTGTCAAAGTAACACACCCAGGGAAGAGCAGACTGACCCCACTCTGTCAAAGTAACACACCCAGGGAAGAGCAGACTGACCCCACTCTGTCAAATCAACACACCCAGGGAAGAGCAGACTGAGCCCACTCTTTCAATGTAACACATCCAGGGAAGAGCAGACTGACACCACTCTGTCAAATCAACACACCCAGGGAAGAGCAGACTGACCCCACTCTGACAAATTAACACACCCAGGGAAGAGCAGACTGACCCCACTCTTTCAATGTAACTCACCCAGGGAAGAGCAGACTGACCTCACTCTGTCAATGTAACACACCCTGGGAAGAGCAGACTGACGCCACTCTATCAATGTACCACACTCAGGGAAGAGCAGACTGACCCCACGCTGTCAATGTAACGCACCAAGGGAAGAGCACACTGACCCCACTCTGTCAATGTAACTCAGCCAGGGAAGAGCAGACTGACGCCAGTCTATCAATGCACCACACTCAGGGAAGAGCCGACTGACCCCACGCTGTCAATGTAACACACCCAGGGAAGAGCAGACTGACCCCACTCTGTCAATGAAACACACCCTGGGAAGAGCAGACTGACCCCACTCTGTCAAAGTAACACACCCAGGGATGAGCAGACTGACCCCACTCTGTCAATGTAACACACTCAGGGAAGAGCAGACTGACCCCACTCTGTCAAGGTAACACACACAGGGAAGATCAGACTGACCCCACTCTGTCAATGTAACACACTCAGGGAAGAGCAGACTGACCCCACTGTGTCAGTGTAACACACCCAGGGAACAGCAGACTGACTTCACTCTGTCAAAGTAACACACCCAGGGAAGAGAAGACTGACCCCACTCTGTCAATGTAACACACCCAGGGAAGAGCAGGCTGACCCCACTCTGTCAACGTAACACACCCAGGGAAGATCAGACTGACCCCACTCTGTCAATGTAACACACCCAGGGAAGAGCAGACTGACATCACTCTGTCAATGTAACACACCCAGGGAAGAGCAGACTGACCCCACTCTGTCAATGTAACAGACCCAGGGAAGGGCAGACTGACCCCACACTGTCAAAGTAACACACCCAGGGAAGAGCAGACTGACCCCACTCTGTCAAAGTAACACACCCAGGGAAGAGCAGACTGACCCCACTCTGTCAAATCAACACACCCAGGGAAGAGCAGACTGAGCCCACTCTTTCAATGTAACACATCCAGGGAAGAGCAGACTGACCCCACTCTGTCAAGTTAACACACCCACGGAAGAGCAGACTGACCCCACTTTTTCAATGTAACTCACCCAGGGAAGAGCAGTCTGACCTCACTCTGTCAATGTAACACACACTGGGAAGAGCAGACTGTTGCCACTCTATCAATGTACAACACTCAGGGAAGAGCAGACTGACCCCACGCTGTCAATGTAACGCACCAAGGGAAGAGCACACTGACCCCACTCTGTCAATGTAACTCAGCCAGGGAAGAGCAGACTGACGCCACTCTATCAACGTACCACACTCAGGGAAGACCCGACTGACCCCACGCTGTCAATGTAACACACCCAGAGAAGAGCAGACTGACCCCACTCTGTCAATGAAACACACCCTGGGAAGAGCAGACTGACCCCACTCTGTCAATGTAACACACCCAGGGATGAGCAGACTGACCCCACTCTGTCAATGTAACACACTCAGGGAAGAGCAGACTGACCCCACTGTGTCAGTGTAACACACCCAGGGAACAGCAGACTGACTTCACTCTGTCAATGTAACACACCCAGGGAAGAGCAGACTGACTCCACTGTGTCAGTGTAACAGACCCAGGGAATAGCAGACTGACTTCACTCTGTCAATGTAACACGCCCAGGGAAGAGCAGACTGACCCCACTCTGTCAATGTAACACACCCAGGGAAGAGCAGACTGCCCTCTCTCTGTCAATGTAACACACCCAGGGAAGAGCAGACTGACCCCACTCTGTCAATGTAACATGCCCAGGGAAGAGTAGACTGACCTCACTCTGTCAATTTAACACACCCTGGGGAGAGTGGACTGACTCCACTCTGACAATGTAACACACCCAGGGAAGAGCAGACTGACCCCACTCTGTCAATGTAACATACCCAGGGAAGAGCAGACTGACCTCACTCTGTCAATGTAACACACCCAGGGAAGAGCAGACTGACCCCACTCTCTCAATGTGACATACCCAGGGAAGAGCAGACTGACCGCACTCTGTCAATGTAACTCACCCAGGGAAGAGCAGACTGATCCCACACTGTCAATGTAACACACCCAGCAAAGAGCAGACTGACCCCACTCTGTCAATGTAACACACCCAGGGAAGAGCAGACTGACCCCACTCTGTCAAAGAAACACACCCAGGGAAGAGCAGACTGACCCCACTCTGTCAAAGAAACACACCCAGGGAAGAGCAGACTGACCCCACTCTGTCAAAGTAACACAACCAGGGAAGAGCAGACTGACCCCACTTTGTCAAAGTAACACACCCAGGGAAGAGCAGACTGAACCCACTCTGTCCATGTAACACACCCAGGGAAGAACAGACTGACCCCTCTCTGTCAATGTAACACACCCAGGGAAGAGCAGACTGACCCCACTCTGTCAATGTAACTGACCCAGGGAAGGGCAGACTGACCCCACTCTGTCAATGTAACACACCCAGGGAAGAGCAGACTGACTCCACTCTGTCAATGTAACACACCCAGTGAAGACCAGACTGACTCCACTCTGTCAAAGTAACACACCCAGGGAAGAGCAGAATGCCCCACTCTGTCAATGTAACAGACCCAGGGAAGGGCAGACTGACCCCACTCTGTCAATGTAACAGACCCAGGGAAGAGCAGACTGACCCCACTCTGTCCATGTAACACACCCAGGGAAGAGCAGACTGACCCCTCTCTGTCAATGTAACACACCCAGGGAAGAGCAGACTGACCCCACTCTGACAATGTAACACACCTAGGGAAGAGCAGACTGAAAGAACTCTGTCAAATTAACACACCCAGGGAAGAGCAGACTGACCCCACTCTGTCAAAGTAACACACCCAGGGAAGAGCAGACTGACCCCACTCTGTCAATGTAACACACCCAGGGAAGAACAGACTTACCTCACTCTGTCAATGTACCACACTCAGGGAAGAGCAGACTGACCCCACTCTGTCAAAGTAACACACCCAGGAAAGAGCAGACTGACCGCACTCTGTCAAAGTAACACACCCAGGGAAGAGCAGACTGACCCCACTCTGTCAAAGTAACACACCCAGGGAAGAGCAGATTGACCCCACTTTGTCAAAGTAATACACCCAAGGAAGAGCAGACTGAACCCACTCTGTCAATGTAACACATCCAGGGAAGAGCTGACTGACCACACTCTGTCAATGTAACACACCCAGGGAAGAGCAGACTGACCCCACTCTGTCAAAGTAACACACCCAGGGAAGATCAGACTGACCCCACACTGTCAATGTAACACACCCAGGGAAGAGCAGACTGACCTCACTCTGTCAAAGTAACACACCCAGGGAATAGCAGACTGACTTCACTCTGTCAATGTAACACACCCAGGGAAGAGCAGACTGACTCCACTCTTTCAATGTAACAGACCCAGGGAAGGGCAGACTGACCCCACTCTGTCAATGTAACACACCCAGGGAAGGGCAGACTGACCCCACTCTGTCAATGTAACACACCCAGGGAAGAGCAGACTGACTCCACTCTGTCAATGTAACACACCCAGGGAAGAGCAGAATGACTCCACTCTGACAATGTAACACACCCAGGGAAGAGCAGACTGCCCTCACTCTGTCAATGTAACACACCCAGGGAACAGCAGACTGACCCCACTCTGTCAATGTAACAGACCCAGGGAAGGGCAGACTGACCCCACTCTGTCATTGTAACAGACCCAGGGAAGGGCAGACTGACCCCACTCTGTCAATGTAACACACCCAGAGAAGAGCAGACTGACCCCACTCTGTCAATGTAACACACCCAGGGAAGAGCAGACTGACCCCACTCTGTCAATGTAACACACCCAGGGAAGAGCAGACTGTCCTCACTCTGTCAAAGTAACACACCCAGGGAAGAGCAGACTGACCCCACTCTGTCAATGTAACTCACCCAGGGAAGAGCAGAATGACCCCACTCTGTCAATGTAACAGACCCAGGGAAGAGCAGACTGACTTCACTCTGTCAATGTAACACACCCAGGGAAGAGCAGACTGACCCCTCTCTGTCAATGTAACACACCCAGGGAAGAGCAGACTGACCCCACTCTGTCAATGTAACAGACCCAGGGAAGGGCAGACTGACCCCACTCTGTCATTTTAACAGACCCAGGGAAGGGCAGACTGACCCCACTCTGTCAATGTAACACCCCCAGGGAAGAGCAGACTGACTCCACTCTGACAATGTAACTAACCCAGGGAAGAGCAGACTGCCCTCACTCTGTCAATTTAACACACCCTGGGGAGAGTAGACTGACTCCACTCTGACAATGTAACACACCCAGGGAAGAGCAGACTGACCCCACTCTGTCAATGTAACATACCCAGGGAAGAGCAGACTAACCTCACTCTGTCAATGTAACACACCCAGGGAAGACCAGACTGACCCCACTCTCTCAATGTGACATACCCAGGGAAGAGCAGACTGACCGCACTCTGCCAATGTAACTCACCCAGGGAAGAGCAGACTGATTCCACTCTGTCAATGTAACACACCCAGGGAAGAGCAGACTGACCCCACTCTGTCAATGTAACACACCCAGGGAAGAGCAGACTGACCCCACTCTGTCAATGTAACACACCCAGGGAAGAGCAGACTGACCCCACTTTGTCAATGTAACACACCCAGGGAAGAGCAGACTGACCCCACTGTGTCAGTGTAACACACCCAGGGAAGAGCAGACTGACCTCACTCTGTCAATGTAACACACCCTGGGAAGAGCAGACTGACGCCACACTATCAATGTACCACACTCAGGGAAGAGCAGACTGACCCCACGCTGTCAATGTAACGCGCCAAGGGAAGAGCACACTGACCCCATTCTGTCAATGTAACTCAGCCAGGGAAGTGCAGACTGACCCCACTCTGTCAATGTAACACACACAGGGAAGAGCAGACTGACCCCACGCTGTCAATGTAACACACCCAGGGAAGAGCAGACTGACCCCACTCTGTCAATGAAACACACCCTGGGAAGAGCAGACTGACCCCACTCTGTCAATGTAACACACCCAGGGATGAGCAGACTGACCCCACTCTATCAATGTAACACACTGAGGGAAGAGCAGACTGACCCCACTGTGTCAATGTAACACACCCAGGGAAGAGCAGACTGACCTCACTCTGTCAATGTAACACACCCTGGGAGGAGCAGACTGACGCCACTCTATCAATGTACCACACTCAGGGAAGAGCAGACTGACCCCACGCTGTCGATTTAACGCACCAAGGGAAGAGCACACTGGCCCCACTCTGTCAATGTAACTCAGCCAGGGAAGAGCAGACTGACGCCACTCTATCAATGTACCACACTCAGGGAAGAGCAGACTGTCCCACGCTGTCAATGTAACACACCCAGGGAAGAGCAGACTGACCCCACTCTGTCAATGTAACACACCCAGGGATGAGCAGACTGACCCCACTCTGTCAATGTAACACACTCAGGGAAGAGCAGACTGACCCCACTGTGTCAGTATAACACACCCAGGAACAGCAGACTGACTTCACTCTGTCAATGTAACACACCCAGGGAAGAGCAGACTGACTGCACTCTGTCAATGTAACACACCCAGGGAAGAGCAGACTGACTCTAATCTGTCAATGTAACACACTCAGGGAAGAGCAGACTGACCCCACTGTGTCCGTGTAACACACCCAGGGAATAGCAGACTGACTTCACTCTGTCAATGTAACACGCCCAGGGAAGAGCAGACTGACCCCACTCTGTCAATGTAACTCACCCAGGGAAGAGCTGACTTACTTCACTCTGTCAATGTAACACACCCAGGGAAGAGCAGACTGACCACACTCTGTCAATGTAACACACCCAGGGAAGGGCAGACTGACCCCACTCTGTCAATGTAACAGACCCAGGGAAGGGCAGACTGACCTCACTCTGCCAATGTAACACACCCATGGAAGAGCAGACTGACTCCACTCTGTCAATGTAACACACCCAGGGAAGAGCAGACTGACCCCACTCTGTCAAAGTAACACACCCAGGGAAGAGCAGACTGACCCCACTCTGTCAAAGTAACACACCCAGGGAAGAGCAGACTGACACCACTCTGTCAAATTAACACACCCAGGGAAGAGCAGACTGACCCCACTCTTTCAATGTAACACACCCAGGGAAGAGCAGACTGACCTCACTCTGTCAAAGTAACACACCCTGGGAAGATCAGACTGACTCCACTCTATCAATGTACCACACTCAGGGAAGAGCAGATTGACCCCACGCTGTCAATGTAACGCACCAAGGGAAGAGCACACTGACCCCACTCTGTCAATGAAACACACCCTGGGAAGAGCAGACTGACCCCACTCTGTCCATGTAACACACCCAGGGATGAGCAGACTGACCCCACCCTGTCAATGTAACACACCCAGGGAAGAGCAGACTGACCCCACTGTGTCAGTGTAACACACCCAGGGAATAGCAGACTGACTTCACTCTGTCAATGTAACACACTCAGGGAAGAGCAGACTGACCCCACTGTGTCAGTGTAACACACCCAGGGAATAGCAGACTGACTTCACTCTGTCAATGTAACACACTCAGGGAAGAGCAGACTGACTCCACTCTGTCAATGTAACACACCCAGGGAAGAGCAGACTGACTTCACTCTGTCAATGTAACACACCCAGGGAAGAGCAGACTGACCACACTCTGTCAATGTAACACACCCAGGGAAGGGCAGACTGACCCCACCCTGTCAATGTAACAGACCCAGAGAAGGGCAGACTGACCCCACTCTGTCAATGTAACACACCCAGGGAAGAGCAGACTGACCCCACTCTGTCAAAGTAACACACCCAGGGAAGAGCAGACTGACCTCACTCTGTCAATGTAACACACCCAGGGAAGAGCACACAGACACCACCCTGTCAATGTAACACACCCAGGGAAGAGCAGACTGCCCTCACTCTGTTAATGTAACACACCCAGGGAAGAGCAGACTGACCCCACTCTGTCAAAGTAACACACCCAGGGAAGAGCACACAGACACCACCCTGTCAATGTAACACACCCAGGGAAGAGCAGACTGACCCCACTCTGTCAATGTAACACACCCAGGGAAGAGCAGACTGACCACACTCTTTCAATGTAACCCACCCAGGGAAGAGCAGACTGACCCCACTCTGTCAAAGTAACACACCCAGGGAAGAGCAGACGGACCACGCTCTGTCAAAGTAACACACCCAGGGAAGAGCAGACTGACCCCACTCTGTCAAAGTAACACACCCAGGGAAGAGCACACAGACACCACCCTGTCAATGTAACACACCCAGGGAAGAGCAGACTGACCCCTCTCTGTCAAAGTAACACACCCAGGGAAGAGCAGACTGACCACACTCTTTCAATGTAACCCACCCAGGGAAGAGCAGACTGACCCCACTCTGTCAAAGTAACACACCCAGGGAAGAGCAGACGGACCACGCTCTGTCAAAGTAACACACCCAGGGAAGAGCATACTGACCCCACTCTGTCAAAGTAACACACCCAGGGAAGAGCAGACTGACCCCACTCTGTCAAAGTAACACACCCAGGGAAGAGCAGACTGACCCCACTCTGTCAAAGTAACACACCCAGGGAAGAGCAGACTGACCCAACTCTGTCAAAGTAACAAACCCAGGAAAGAGCAGACAGACCCCACTCTGTCAAAGTAACACACCCAGGGAAGAGCAGCCTGACCCCACTCTGTCAATGTAACACACCCAGGGAAGAGCAGACTGACCCCACTCTGTTAAAGTAACACACCCAGGGAAGAGCAGACTGACCCCACTCTGTCAATGTAACACACCCAGGGAAGAACAGTCTGACCCCACTCTGTCAATGTACCACACTCAGGGAAGAGCAGACTGACACCACTCTGTCAAAGTAACAAACCCAGGAAAGAGCAGACAGACCCCACTCTGTCAAAGTAACACACCCAGGGAAGAGCAGACTGACCCCACTCTGTCAATGTAACACACCCAGGGAAGAACAGACTGACCCCACTCTGTCAATGTAACACATCCAGGGAAGAGCAGACTGACCTCACTCTGTCAATGTAACACACCCTGGGAAGAGCAGACTGACGCCACTCTATCAATGTACCACACTCAGGGAAGAGCAGACTGACCCCACCCTGTCAATGTAACGCACCCAGGGAAGAGCAGACTGACCCCACTCTGTCAAAGTAACACACCCAGGGAAGAGCAGACTGACCCCACTCTGTCAAATTAACACACTCAGGGAAGAGCAGACTGACCCCACGCTGTCAATGTAACACACCCAGGGAAGAGCAGACTGACCCCACTCTGTCAATGAAACACACCCTGGGAAGAGCAGACTGACCCCACTCTGTCAATGTAACACACCCAGGGATGAGCAGACTGACCCCACTCTGTCAATGTAACACACTCAGGGAAGAGCAGACTGACCCCACTGTGTCAGTGTAACACACCCAGGGAAGAGCAGACTGACTCCACTCTGTCAATGTAACTCACCCAGGGAAGAGCAGACTGACTTCACTCTGTCAATGTAACACACCCAGGGAAGAGCAGACTGACTCCACTCTGTCAATGTAACACATCCAGGGAAGAGCAGACTGACTCTACTTTGTCAATGTAACACACTCAGGGAAGAGCAGACTGACCCACCTGTGTCAGTGTAACACACCCAGGGAAGAGCAGACTGACTCCACTCTGTCAATGTAACACACCCAGGGAAGAGCAGACTGACTTCACTCTGTCAATGTAACACACCCAGGGAAGGGCAGACTGACCCCACCCTGTCAATGTAACAGACCCAGAGAAGGGCAGACTGACCCCACTCTGTCAATGTAACACACCCAGGGAAGAGCAGACTGACCCCACTCTGTCAAAGTAACACACTCAGGGAAGAGCAGACTGACCCCACTCTGTCAAAGTAACACACGCAGGGAAGAGCAGACTGACCCCACTCTGTCAATGTAACACACACAGGGACGAGCAGACTGACCCCATTCTGTCAAAGTAACACACCCAGGGAAGAGCAGACTGACCCCATTCTGTCAAAGTAACACACCCAGGGAAGAGCAGACTGACCCCACTCTGTCAATGTAACACACACAGGGACGAGCAGACTGACCCCATTCTGTCAAAGTAACACACCCAGGGAGAGCAGACTGACCCCACTCTGTCAAAGTAACACACCCAGGGAAGAGCAGACTGACCCAACTCTGTCAAAGTAACAAACCCAGGAAAGAGCAGACAGACCCCACTCTGTCAAAGTAACACACTCAGGGAAGAGCAGACTGACCCCGCTCTGTCAATGTAACACACCCAGGGAAGAGCAGACGGACCCCGCTCTGTCAAAGTAACACACCCAGGGAAGAGCAGACTGACCCCACTCTGTCAATGTAACACACACAGGGAAGAGCAGACTGACCCCACTCTGTCAAAGTAACACACCCAGGGAAGAGCAGACTGACCCAACTCTGTCAAATTAACACACCCAGGGAAGAGCAGACTGACCCCACTCTGTCAAAGTAACACACCCAGGGAAGAGCAGACTGACCCCACTCTGTCAATGTAACACACCCAGGGAAGAACAGACTGACCCCACTCTGTCAATGTACCACACTCAGGGAAGAGCAGACTCACCCCACTCTGTCAAAGTAAAAAACCCAGGAAAGAGCAGACTGACCCCACTCTGTCAAAGTAACACACCCAGGGAAGAGCAGACTGACCCCACTCTGTCAAAGTAACACACCCAGGGAAGAGCAGACTGACCCCACTTTGTCAAAGTAACACACCCAGGGAAGAGCAGACTGAACCCACTCTGTCAATGTAACACACCCAGGGAAGAACAGACTGACCCCACTCTGTCAATGTAACACATCCAGGGAAGAGCAGACTGACCCCACTCTGTCAATGTAACACACCCAGGGAAGAGCAGACTGACCACACTCTGTCAAAGTAACACACCCAGGGAAGATTAGACTGACCCCGCTCTGTCAATGTAACACAGCCAGGGAAGAGCAGACTGACCTCACTCTGTCAAATTAACACACCCAGGGAAGAACAGACTGACCCCACTCTGTCAATGTAACACATCCAGGGAAGAGCAGACTGACCCCATTCTGTCAATGTAACACACCCAGGGAAGAGCAGACTGACCCCACTCTGTCAAAGTAACACACCCAGGGAAGATCAGACTGACCCCACTGTGTCAATGTAACACACCCAGGGAAGGGCAGACTGACTTCACTCTGTCAATGTAACACACCCAGGGAAGAGCAGACTGACCACACTCTGTCAATGTAACACACCCAGGGAAGGGCAGACTGACCCACTCTGTCAATGTAACAGACCCAGGGAAGAGCAGACTGACCCCACTCTGTCAATGTAACAGACCCAGGGAAGGGCAGAGTGACCCCACTCTGTCAATGTAACACACCCAGGGAAGAGCAGACTGACTCCACTCTGTCAATGTAACACACCCAGGGAAGAGCAGACTGACTCCACTCTGTCAATGTAACAAACCCAGGGAAGAGCAGACTGACCACACTCTGTCAATGTAACACACCCAGGGAAGAGCAGACTGACCCCACTCTGTCAATGTAACAGACCCAGGGAAGGGCAGACTGACCCCACTCTGTCAATGTAACACACCCAGGGAAGAGCAGAATGACTCCACTCTGACAATGTAACTAACCCAGGGAAGAGCAGACTGCCCTCACTCTGTCAATGTAACACACCCAGGGAACAGCAGACTGACCCCACTCTGTCAATGTAACAGACCCAGGGAAGGGCAGACTGACCCCACTCTGTCATTGTAACAGACCCAGGGAAGGGCAGACTGACCCCACTCTGTCAATGTAACACACCCAGAGAAGAGCAGACTGACCCCACTCTGTCAATGTAACACACCCAGGGAAGAGCAGACTGACCCCACTCTGTCAATGTAACACACCCAGGGAAGAGCAGACTGACCTCACTCTGTCAAAGTAACACACCCAGGGAAGAGCAGACTGACCCCACTCTGTCAATGTAACTCACCCAGGGAAGAGCAGGATGACCCCACTCTGTCAATGTAACAGACCCAGGGAAGAGCAGACTGACTTCACTCTGTCAATGTAACACACCCAGGGAAGAGCAGACTGACCCCTCTCTGTCAATGTAACACACCCAGGGAAGAGCAGACTGACCCCACTCTGTCAATGTAACAGACCCAGGGAAGGGCAGACTGACCCCACTCTGTCATTTTAACAGACCCAGGGAAGGGCAGACTGACCCCACTCTGTCAATGTAACACCCCCAGGGAAGAGCAGACTGACTCCACTCTGACAATGTAACTAACCCAGGGAAGAGCAGACTGCCCTCACTCTGTCAATGTAACACACCCAGGGAGGAGCAGACTGACCCCACTCTGTCAATGTAACATACCCAGGGAAGAGTAGACTGACCTCACTCTGTCAATTTAACACACCCTGGGGAGAGTAGACTGACTCCACTCTGACAATGTAACACACCCAGGGAAGAGCAGACTGACGCCACTCTGTCAATGTAACATACCCAGGGAAGAGCAGACTAACCTCACTCTGTCAATGTAACACACCCAGGGAAGACCAGACTGACCCCACTCTCTCAATGTGACATACCCAGGGAAGAGCAGACTGACCGCACTCTGCCAATGTAACTCACCCAGGTAAGAGCAGACTGATCCCACTCTGTCAATGTAACCCACTCAGGGAAGAGCAGACTGACCCCACTCTGTCAATGTAACACACCCTGGGAAGAGCAGACTGACCCCACTCTGTCAATGTAACACACCCAGGGAAGAGCAGACTGACCCCACTCTGTCAATGTAACACACCCAGGGATGAGCAGACTGACCCCACTCTATCAATGTAACAGACCCAGGGAAGAGCAGACTGACCCCACTTTGTGAATGTAACACACCCAGGGAAGAGCAGACTGACCCCACTCTGTCAATGTAACACACCCACGGATGAGCAGACTGACCTCACTCTGTCAATGTAACACACCCTGGGAAGAGCAGACTGACGCCACACTATCAATGTACCACACTCAGGGAAGAGCAGACTGACCCCACGCTGTCAATGTAACGCGCCAAGGGAAGAGCACACTGACCCCATTCTGTCAATGTAACTCAGCCAGGGAAGTGCAGACTGACGCCACTCTATCAATATACCACACACAGGGAAGAGCAGACTGACCCCACGCTGTCAATGTAACACACCCAGGGAAGAGCAGACTGACCCCACTCTGTCAATGAAACACACCCAGGGATGAGCAGACTGACCCCACTCTATCAATGTAACACACTGAGGGAAGAGCAGACTGACCCCACTGTGTCAATGTAACACACCCAGGGAAGAGCAGATTGACCTCACTCTGTCAATGTAACACACCCTGGGAGGAGCAGACTGACGCCACTCTATCAATGTACCACACTCAGGGAAGAGCAGACTGACCCCACGCTGTCGATTTAACGCACCCAGGGAAGAGCAGACTGACCGCACTCTGTCAATGTAACTCAGCCAGGGAAGAGCAGACTGACGACACTCTATCAATGTACCACACTCAGGGAAGAGCAGACTGTCCCACGCTGTCAATGTAACACACCCAGGGAAGAGCAGACTGACCCCACTCTGTCAATGTAACACACCCAGGGATGAGCAGACTGACCCCACTCTGTCAATGTAACACACTCAGGGAAGAGCAGACTGACCCCACTGTGTCAGTGTAACACACCCAGGAACAGCAGACTGACTTCACTCTGTCAATGTAACACACCCAGGGAAGAGCAGACTGACTGCACTCTGTCAATGTAACACACCCAGGGAAGAGTAGACTGACTCTAATCTGTCAATGTAACACACTCAGGGAAGAGCAGACTGACCCCACTGTGTCCGTGTAACACACCCAGGAAATAGCAGACTGACTTCACTCTGTCAATGTAACACGCCCAGGGAAGAGCAGACTGACTCCACTCTGTCAATGTAACTCACCCAGGGAAGAGCTGACATACTTCACTCTGTCAATGTAACACACCCAGGGAAGAGCAGACTGACCACACTCTGTCAATGTAACACACCCAGGGAAAGGGCAGACTGACCCCACTCTGTCAATGTAACAGACCCAGGGAAGGGCAGACTGACCTCACTCTGCCAATGTAACACACCCATGGAAGAGCAGACTGACTCCACTCTGTCAATGTAACACACCCAGGGAAGAGCAGACTGACTCCACTCTGTCAATCTAACACACCCAGGGAAGAGCAGACTGACCCCACTCTGTCAATGTAACACACCCAGGGAAGAGCAGAATGACCCCACTCTGTCAATGTAACAGACCCAGGGAAGGGCAGAATGACCCCACTCTGTCAAAGTAACACACCCAGGGAAGAGCAGACTTACCCCACTCTGTCAATGTAACACACCCAGGGAAGAACAGACTGACCACACTCTGTCAATTTAACACACCCAGGGAAGAGCAGACTGACCCCACTCTGTCAAAGTAACACACCCAGGGAAGAGCAGACTGACCCCACTCTGTCAATGTAACACACCCAGGGAAGAGCCGACTGACCTCACTCTGTCAAAGTAACACACCCAGGGAAGAGCAGACTGACCCCACTCTGTCAATGTAACACACCCAGGGAAGAGCAGACTGACCCCACTCTGTCAAAGTAACACACCCAGGGAAGAGCAGACTGACCCCACTCTGTCAAAGTAACACACCCAGGTAAGAGCAGACTGACACCACTCTGTCAAATTAACACACCCAGGGAAGAGCAGACTGACCCCACTCTTTCAATGTAACACACCCAGGGAAGAGCAGACTGACCTCACTCTGTCAAAGTAACACACCCTGGGAAGAGCAGACTGACTCCACTCTATCAATGTACCACACTCAGGGAAGAGCAGATTGACCCCACGCTGTCAATGTAACGCACCAAGGGAAGAGCACACTGACCCCACTCTGTCAATGAAACACACCCTGGGAAGAGCAGACTGACCCCACTCTGTCCATGTAACACACCCAGGGATGAGCAGACTGACCCCACACTGTCAATGTAACACACTCAGGGAAGAGCAGACTGACCCCACTGTGTCAGTGTAACACACCCAGCGAATAGCAGACTGACTTCACTCTGTCAATGTAACACACTCAGGGAAGAGCAGACTGACTCCACTCTGTCAATGTAACACACCCAGGGAAGAGCAGACTGACTTCACTCTGTCAATGTAACACACCCAGGGAAGAGCAGACTGACCACACTCTGTCAATGTAACACACCCAGGGAAGGGCAGACTGACACCACCCTGTCAATGTAACAGACCCAGAGAAGGGCAGACTGACCCCACTCTGTCAATGTAACACACCCAGGGAAGAGCAGACTGACCCCACTCTGTCAAAGTAACACACCCAGGGAAGAGCAGACTGACCCCACTCTGTCAAAGTAACACACCCAGGGAAGAGCACACAGACCCCACCCTGTCAATGTAACACACCCAGGGAAGAGCAGACTGACCCCACTCTGTTAATGTAACACACCCAGGGAAGAGCAGACTGACCCCTCTCTGTCAAAGTAACACACCCAGGGAAGAGCAGACTGACCCCACTCTGTCAAAGTAACACACCCAGGGAAGAGCAGACTGACCCCGCTCTGTCAATGTAACACACCCAGGGAAGAGCAGACGGACCCCGCTCTGTCAAAGTAACACACCCAGGGAAGAGCAGACTGACCCCACTCTGTCAATGTAACACACACAGGGAAGAGCAGACTGACCCCACTCTGTCAAAGTAACACACCCAGGGAAGAGCAGACTGACCCCTCTCTGTCAAAGTAACACACCCAGGGAAGAGCAGACTGACCCCACTCTGTCAAAGTAACACACCCAGGGAAGAGCAGACTGACCCCGCTCTGTCAATGTAACACACCCAGGGAAGAGCAGACGGACCCCGCTCTGTCAAAGTAACACACCCAGGGAAGAGCAGACTGACCCCACTCTGTCAAAGTAACACACCCAGGGAAGAGCACACAGACCCCACCCTGTCAATGTAACACACCCAGGGAAGAGCAGACTGACCCCACTCTGTTAATGTAACACACCCAGGGAAGAGCAGACTGACCTCACTCTGTCAAAGTAACACACCCAGGGAAGAGCAGACTGACCCCACTCTGTCAATGTAACACACCCAGGGAAGAGCAGACTGACCCCACTCTGTCAAAGTAACACACCCAGGGAAGAGCAGACTGACCCCACTCTGTCAAAGTAACACACCCAGGTAAGAGCAGACTGACACCACTCTGTCAAATTAACACACCCAGGGAAGAGCAGACTGACCCCACTCTTTCAATGTAACACACCCAGGGAAGAGCAGACTGACCTCACTCTGTCAAAGTAACACACCCTGGGAAGAGCAGACTGACTCCACTCTATCAATGTACCACACTCAGGGAAGAGCAGATTGACCCCACGCTGTCAATGTAACGCACCAAGGGAAGAGCACACTGACCCCACTCTGTCAATGAAACACACCCTGGGAAGAGCAGACTGACCCCACTCTGTCCATGTAACACACCCAGGGATGAGCAGACTGACCCCACACTGTCAATGTAACACACTCAGGGAAGAGCAGACTGACCCCACTGTGTCAGTGTAACACACCCAGCGAATAGCAGACTGACTTCACTCTGTCAATGTAACACACTCAGGGAAGAGCAGACTGACTCCACTCTGTCAATGTAACACACCCAGGGAAGAGCAGACTGACTTCACTCTGTCAATGTAACACACCCAGGGAAGAGCAGACTGACCACACTCTGTCAATGTAACACACCCAGGGAAGGGCAGACTGACACCACCCTGTCAATGTAACAGACCCAGAGAAGGGCAGACTGACCCCACTCTGTCAATGTAACACACCCAGGGAAGAGCAGACTGACCCCACTCTGTCAAAGTAACACACCCAGGGAAGAGCAGACTGACCCCACTCTGTCAAAGTAACACACCCAGGGAAGAGCACACAGACCCCACCCTGTCAATGTAACACACCCAGGGAAGAGCAGACTGACCCCACTCTGTTAATGTAACACACCCAGGGAAGAGCAGACTGACCCCTCTCTGTCAAAGTAACACACCCAGGGAAGAGCAGACTGACCCCACTCTGTCAAAGTAACACACCCAGGGAAGAGCAGACTGACCCCGCTCTGTCAATGTAACACACCCAGGGAAGAGCAGACGGACCCCGCTCTGTCAAAGTAACACACCCAGGGAAGAGCAGACTGACCCCACTCTGTCAATGTAACACACACAGGGAAGAGCAGACTGACCCCACTCTGTCAAAGTAACACACCCAGGGAAGAGCAGACTGACCCCTCTCTGTCAAAGTAACACACCCAGGGAAGAGCAGACTGACCCCACTCTGTCAAAGTAACACACCCAGGGAAGAGCAGACTGACCCCGCTCTGTCAATGTAACACACCCAGGGAAGAGCAGACGGACCCCGCTCTGTCAAAGTAACACACCCAGGGAAGAGCAGACTGACCCCACTCTGTCAAAGTAACACACCCAGGGAAGAGCACACAGACCCCACCCTGTCAATGTAACACACCCAGGGAAGAGCAGACTGACCCCACTCTGTTAATGTAACACACCCAGGGAAGAGCAGACTGACCTCACTCTGTCAAAGTAACACACCCAGGGAAGAGCAGACTGACCCCACTCTGTCAATGTAACTCACCCAGGGAAGAGCAGGATGACCCCACTCTGTCAATGTAACAGACCCAGGGAAGAGCAGACTGACTTCACTCTGTCAATGTAACACACCCAGGGAAGAGCAGACTGACCCCTCTCTGTCAATGTAACACACCCAGGGAAGAGCAGACTGACCCCACTCTGTCAATGTAACAGACCCAGGGAAGGCCAGACTGACTCCACTCTGTCATTTTAACAGACCCAGGGAAGGGCAGACTGACCCCACTCTGTCAATGTAACACCCCCAGGGAAGAGCAGACTGACTCCACTCTGACAATGTAACTAACCCAGGGAAGAGCAGACTGCCCTCACTCTGTCAATGTAACACACCCAGGGAGGAGCAGACTGACCCCACTCTGTCAATGTAACATACCCAGGGAAGAGTAGACTGACCTCACTCTGTCAATTTAACACACCCTGGGGAGAGTAGACTGACTCCACTCTGACAATGTAACACACCCAGGGAAGAGCAGACTGACGCCACTCTGTCAATGTAACATACCCAGGGAAGAGCAGACTAACCTCACTCTGTCAATGTAACACACCCAGGGAAGACCAGACTGACCCCACTCTCTCAATGTGACATACCCAGGGAAGAGCAGACTGACCGCACTCTGCCAATGTAACTCACCCAGGTAAGAGCAGACTGATCCCACTCTGTCAATGTAACCCACTCAGGGAAGAGCAGACTGACCCCACTCTGTCAATGTAACACACCCTGGGAAGAGCAGACTGACCCCACTCTGTCAATGTAACACACCCAGGGAAGAGCAGACTGACCCCACTCTGTCAATGTAACACACCCAGGGATGAGCAGACTGACCCCACTCTATCAATGTAACAGACCCAGGGAAGAGCAGACTGACCCCACTTTGTCAATGTAACACACCCAGGGAAGAGCAGACTGACCCCACTCTGTCAATGTAACACACCCACGGATGAGCAGACTGACCTCACTCTGTCAATGTAACACACCCTGGGAAGAGCAGACTGACGCCACACTATCAATGTACCACACTCAGGGAAGAGCAGACTGACCCCACGCTGTCAATGTAACGCGCCAAGGGAAGAGCACACTGACCCCATTCTGTCAATGTAACTCAGCCAGGGAAGTGCAGACTGACGCCACTCTATCAATATACCACACACAGGGAAGAGCAGACTGACCCCACGCTGTCAATGTAACACACCCAGGGAAGAGCAGACTGACCCCACTCTGTCAATGAAACACACCCTGGGAAGAGCAGACTGACCCCACTCTGTCAATGTAACACACCCAGGGATGAGCAGACTGACCCCACTCTATCAATGTAACACACTGAGGGAAGAGCAGACTGACCCCACTGTGTCAATGTAACACACCCAGGGAAGAGCAGATTGACCTCACTCTGTCAATGTAACACACCCTGGGAGGAGCAGACTGACGCCACTCTATCAATGTACCACACTCAGGGAAGAGCAGACTGACCCCACGCTGTCGATTTAACGCACCCAGGGAAGAGCAGACTGACCCCACTCTGTCAATGTAACTCAGCCAGGGAAGAGCAGACTGACGACACTCTATCAATGTACCACACTCAGGGAAGAGCAGACTGTCCCACGCTGTCAATGTAACACACCCAGGGAAGAGCAGACTGACCCCACTCTGTCAATGTCACACACCCAGGGATGAGCAGACTGACCCCACTCTGTCAATGTAACACACTCAGGGAAGAGCAGACTGACCCCACTGTGTCAGTGTAACACACCCAGGAACAGCAGACTGACTTCACTCTGTCAATGTAACACACCCAGGGAAGAGCAGACTGACTGCACTCTGTCAATGTAACACACCCAGGGAAGAGTAGACTGACTCTAATCTGTCAATGTAACACACTCAGGGAAGAGCAGACTGACCCCACTGTGTCCGTGTAACACACCCAGGAAATAGCAGACTGACTTCACTCTGTCAATGTAACACGCCCAGGGAAGAGCAGACTGACTCCACTCTGTCAATGTAACTCACCCAGGGAAGAGCTGACATACTTCACTCTGTCAATGTAACACACCCAGGGAAGAGCAGACAGACCACACTCTGTCAATGTAACACACCCAGGGAAAGGGCAGACTGACCCCACTCTGTCAATGTAACACACCCAGGGAAGAGCAGACTGACCCCACTCTGTCAATGTAACACACCCAGGGAAGAGCAGAATGACCCCACTCTGTCAATGTAACAGACCCAGGGAAGGGCAGAATGACCCCACTCTGTCAAAGTAACACACCCAGGGAAGAGCAGACTTACCCCACTCTGTCAATGTAACACACCCAGGGAAGAACAGACTGACCACACTCTGTCAATTTAACACACACAGGGAAGAGCAGACTGACCCCACTCTGTCAAAGTAACACACCCAGGGAAGAGCAGACTGACCCCAATCTGTCAAAGTAACAAACCCAGGGAAGAGCAGACTGACCCCATTTTATCAAAGTAACACACCCAGGGAAGAGCAGAGTGAACCCACTCTGTCAATGTAACACACCCAGGGAAGAACAGACTGACCCCACTCTGCCAATGTAACACACCCAGGGAAGAGCAGACTGACCCCACTCTGTCAATGTAACACACCCAGGGAAGAGCCGACTGACCTCACTCTGTCAAAGTAACACACCCAGGGAAGAGCAGACTGACCCCACTCTGTCAATGTAACACACCCAGGGAAGAGCAGACTGACCCCACTCTGTCAAAGTAACACACCCAGGGAAGAGCAGACTGACCCCACTCTGTCAAAGTAACACACCCAGGGAAGAGCAGACTGACACCACTCTGTCAAATTAACACACCCAGGGAAGAGCAGACTGACCCCACTCTTTCAATGTAACACACCCAGGGAAGAGCAGACTGACCTCACTCTGTCAAAGTAACACACCCTGGGAAGAGCAGACTGACTCCACTCTATCAATGTACCACACTCAGGGAAGAGCAGATTGACCCCACGCTGTCAATGTAACGCACCAAGGGAAGAGCACACTGACCCCACTCTGTCAATGAAACACACCCTGGGAAGAGCAGACTGACCCCACTCTGTCCATGTAACACACCCAGGGATGAGCAGACTGACCCCACACTGTCAATGTAACACACTCAGGGAAGAGCAGACTGACCCCACTGTGTCAGTGTAACACACCCAGCGAATAGCAGACTGACTTCACTCTGTCAATGTAACACACCCAGGGAAGAGCACACTGACCCCACTCTGTCAATGAAACACACCCTGGGAAGAGCAGACTGACCCCACTCTGTCCATGTAACACACTCAGGGAAGAGCAGACTGACTCCACTCTGTCAATGTAACACACCCAGGGAAGAGCAGACTGACTTCACTCTGTCAATGTAACACACCCAGGGAAGAGCAGACTGACCACACTCTGTCAATGTAACACACCCAGGGAAGGGCAGACTGACACCACCCTGTCAATGTAACAGACCCAGAGAAGGGCAGACTGACCCCACTCTGTCAATGTAACACACCCAGGGAAGAGCAGACTGACCCCACTCTGTCAAAGTAACACACCCAGGGAAGAGCAGACTGACCCCACTCTGTCAAAGTAACACACCCAGGGAAGAGCACACAGACCCCACCCTGTCAATGTAACACACCCAGGGAAGAGCAGACTGACCCCACTCTGTTAATGTAACACACCCAGGGAAGAGCAGACTGACCCCTCTCTGTCAAAGTAACACACCCAGGGAAGAGCAGACTGACCCCACTCTGTCAAAGTAACACACCCAGGGAAGAGCAGACTGACCCCGCTCTGTCAATGTAACACACCCAGGGAAGAGCAGACGGACCCCGCTCTGTCAAAGTAACACACCCAGGGAAGAGCAGACTGACCCCACTCTGTCAATGTAACACACACAGGGAAGAGCAGACTGACCCCACTCTGTCAAAGTAACACACCCAGGGAAGAGCAGACTGACCCCTCTCTGTCAAAGTAACACACCCAGGGAAGAGCAGACTGACCCCACTCTGTCAAAGTAACACACCCAGGGAAGAGCAGACTGACCCCGCTCTGTCAATGTAACACACCCAGGGAAGAGCAGACGGACCCCGCTCTGTCAAAGTAACACACCCAGGGAAGAGCAGACGGACCCCGCTCTGTCAAAGTAACACACCCAGGGAAGAGCAGACTGACACCACTCTGTCAATGTAACACACCCAGGGAAGAACAGACTGACCCCACTCTGTCAATGTACCACACTCAGGGAAGAGCAGACTGACACCACTCTGTCAAAGTAACAAACCCAGGAAAGAGCAGACTGACCCCACTCTGTCAAAGTAACACACCCAGGGAAGAGCAGACTGACCCCACTCTGTCAAAGTAACACACCCAGGGAAGAGCAGACTGACCCCACTTTGTCAAAGAAACGCACCCAGGGAAGAGCAGACTGAACCCACTCTGTCAATGTAACACACCCAGGGAAGAACAGACTGACCCCACTCTGTCAATGTAACACATCCAGGGAAGAGCAGACTGACCTCACTCTGTCAATGTAACACACCCTGGGAAGAGCAGACTGACGCCACTCTATCAATGTACCACACTCAGGGAAGAGCAGACTGACCCCACGCTGTCAATGTAACGCACCCAGGGAAGAGCAGACTGACCCCACTCTGTCAAAGTAACACACCCAGGAAAGAGCAGACTGACCCCACTCTGTCAAATTAACACACTCAGGGAAGAGCAGACTGACCCCATGCTGACAATGTAACACACCCAGGGAAGAGCAGACTGACCCCACTCTGTCAATGAAACACACCCTGGGAAGAGCAGACTGACCCCACTCTGTCAATGTAACACACCCTGGGATGAGCAGACTGACCCCACTCTGTCAATGTAACACACTCAGGGAAGAGCAGACTGACCCCACTGTGTCAGTGTAACACACCCAGGGAACAGCAGAATGACTTCACTCAGTCAATGTAACACACCCAGGGAAGAGCAGACTGACTCCACTCTGTCAATGTAACACATCCAGGGAAGAGCAGACTGACTCCACTCTGTCAATGTAACACACTCAGGGAAGAGCAGACTGACCCACCTGTGTCAGTGTAACACACCCAGGGAAGAGCAGACTGACTCCAATCTGTCAATGTAACACACCCAGGGAAGAGCAGACTGACTTCACTCTGTCAATGTAACACACCCAGGGAAGGGCAGACTGACCCCACCCTGTCAATGTAACAGACCCAGAGAAGGGCAGACTGACCCCACTCTGTCAATGTAACACACCCAGGGAAGAGCAGACTGACCCCACTCTGTCAAAGTAACACACTCAGGGAAGAGCAGACTGACCCCACTCTGTCAAAGTAACACACCCAGGGAAGAGCACACAGACTCCACCCTGTCAATGTAACACACCCAGGGAAGAGCAGACTGACCCCACTCTGTCAATGTAACACAACCAGGGAAGAGCAGACTGACCCCACTCTGACATTGTAACACACCCAGGGAAGAGCAGACTGACCCCTCTCTGTCATTGTAACACACCCAGGGAAGAGCAGACTGACCCCACTTTGGCAATGTAACAGACCCAGGGAAGGGCAGACTTACCCCACTCTGTCATTGTAACAGACCCAGGGAAGGGCAGACTGACCCCACTCTGTCAATGTAACACACCCAGGGAAGAGCAGACTGACTCCACTCTGACAATGTAACACACCCAGGGAAGAGCAGACTGCCCTCACTCTGTCAATGTAACACACCCAGGGAAGAGCAGACTGACCCCACTCTGTCAATGTTACATACCCAGGCAAGAGTAGACTGACCTCACTCTGTCAATTTAACACACCCTGGGGAGAGTAGACTGACTCCACTCTGACAATTTAACACACCCAGGGAAGAGCAGACTGACCCCACTCTGTCAATGTAACACACCCAGGGAAGAGCAGACTGACCTCACTCTGTCAATGTAACACACCCAGGGATGAGCAGACTGACCCCACTCTCTCAATGTGACATACCCAGGGAAGAGCAGACTGACCGCACTCTGTCAATGTAACACACCCAGGGAAGAACAGACAGACCCCACTCTGTCAATGTAACACATCCAGGGAAGAGCAGACTGACCCCACTCTGTCAATGTAACACACCCAGGGAAGAGCAGACTGACCCCACTCTGTCAATGTAACACACCCAGGGAAGAGCAGACTGACTCCACTCTGTCAATGTAACACACCCAGGGATGAGCAGACTGACCTCACTCTGTCAAAGTAACACACCCAGGGAAGAGCAGACTGACCCCACTCTGTCAATGTAACACACCCAGGGAAGAGCAGACTGATCCCACTCTGTCAATGTAACACACCCAGGGAAGAGCAGACTGACCCCACTCTGTCAAAGTAACAAACCCAGGGAAGAGCAGACTGACCTCACTCTGTCAATTTAACACAACCTGGGGAGAGTAGACTGACTCCACTCTGACAATGTAACACACCCAGGGAAGAGCAGACTGACCCCACTCTGTCAATGTAACACACCCAGGGAAGAGCAGACTGACCCCACTCTGTCAATGTAACACACCCAGGGAAGAGCAGAATGACCCCACTCGGTCAATGTAACGGACCAGGGAAGAGCAGACTGATCCCACTCTGTCAATGTAACACATCCAGGGAAGAGCAGACTGACCCCACTCTGTCAATGTAACACACCCAGGGAAGAGCAGACTGACCCCACTCTGTCAATGTAACACACCCAGGGAAGAGCAGACTGACCCCACTCTGTCAATGTAACACACCCAGGGATGAGCAGACTGACCTCACTCTGTCAAAGTAACACACCCAGGGAAGAGCAGACTGACCCCACTCTGTCAATGTAACACACCCAGGGAAGAGCAGACTGATCCCACTCTGTCAATGTAACACACCCAGGGAAGAACAGACAGACCCCACTCTGTCAATGTAACACATCCAGGGAAGAGTAGACTGACCCCACTCTGTCAATGTAACACACCCAGGGAAGAGCAGACTGACCCCACTCTGTCAATGTAACACACCCAGGGAAGAGCAGACTGACCTCACTCTGTCAAAGTAACACATACAGGGAAGAGCAGACTGACCCCACTCTGTCAATGTAACACACCCAGGGAAGAGCAGAATGACTCCACTCTGTCAATGTAACGGACCCAGGGAAGGGCAGACTGACCCCACTCTGTCAATGTAACAGACCCAGGGAAGAGCAGACTGATCCCACTCTGTCAATGTAACACACCCAGGGAAGAGCAGACTGAACCCACTCTGTCAATGTAACATACCCAGGGAAGAGGAGACTGACCTCACTCTGTCAATGTAACACACCCAGGGATGAGCAGACTGACCCCACTCTCTCAATGTGACATACCCAGGGAAGAGTAAACTGACCCCACTCTGTCACTGTAACTCACCCAGGGAAGAGCAGACTGATCCCACTCTGTCAATGTAACACACCCAGGGAAGAGCAGACTGACCCCACTCTGTCAAAGTAACACACCCAGGGAAGAGCAGACTGACCCCACTCAGTCAATGTAACACACCCAGGGAAGAGAAGACTGACCTCACTCTGTCAAAGTAACGCACCCAGGGAAGAGCAGACTGACCCCACTCTGTCAATGTAACAGATCCAGGGAAGGGGAGACTGACCCCACACTGTCATTGTAACAGACCCAGGGAAGGGCAGACTGACCCCACTCTGTCAATGTAACACACCCAGGGAAGAGCAGAATGACTCCACTCTGACAATGTAACTAACCCAGGGAAGAGCAGATTGCCCTCACTCTGTCAAAGTAACACACCCAGGGAACAGCAGACTGACCCCACTCTGTCAATGTAACAGACCCAGGGAAGGGCAGACTGACCCCACTCTGTCATTGTAACAGACCCAGGGAAGGGCAGACTGACCCCACTCTGTCAATGTAAAACACCCAGGGAAGAGCAGACTGACTCCACTCTGACAATGTAACACACCCAGGGAAGAGCAGACTGCCCTCACTCTGTCAATGTAACACACCCAGGGAAGAGCAGACTGACCCCACTCGGTCAATGTAACATACCCAGGGAAGAGTAGACTGACCTCACTCTGTCAATTTAACACACCCTGGGGAGAGTAGACTGACTCCACTCTGACAATGTAACACACCCAGGGAAGAGCAGACTGACCCCATTCTGTCAATGTAACATACCCAGGGAAGAGGAGACTGACCTCACTCTGTCAATGTAACACACCCAGGGATGAGCAGACTGACCCCACTCTCTCAATGTGACATACCCAGGGAAGAGTAAACTGACCCCACTCTGTCACTGTAACTCACCCAGGGAAGAGCAGACTGATCCCACTCTGTCAATGTAACACACCCAGGGAAGAGCAGACTGACCCCACTCTGTCAAAGTAACACACCCAGGGAAGAGCAGACTGACCCCACTCAGTCAATGTAACACACCCAGGGAAGAGAAGACTGACCTCACTCTGTCAAAGTAACGCACCCACGGAAGAGCAGACTGACCCCACTCTGTCAATGTAACTCACCCAGGGAAGAGCAGAATGACCCCACTCTGTCAATGTAACAGACCCAGGGAAGGGCAGACTGACCCCACTCTGTCAATGTAACAGACCCAGGGAAGAGCAGACTGACTTCACTCTGTCAATGTAACACACCCAGGGAAGAGCAGACTGACCCCTCTCTGTCAATGTAACACACCCAGGGAAGAGCAGACTGACCCCACTCTGTTAATGTAACAGACCCAGGGAAGGGCAGACTGACCCCACTCTGTCATTGTAACAGACCCAGGGAAGGGCAGACTGACCCCACTCTGTCAATGTAACACCCCCAGGGAAGAGCATACTGACTCCACTCTGACAATGTAACTCACCCAGGGAAGAGCAGACTGCCCTCACTCTGTCAATGTAACACACCCAGGGAAGAGCAGACTGACCCCACTCTGTCAATGTAACATACCCAGGGAAGAGTAGACTGACCTCACTCTGTCAATTTAACACACCCTGGGGAGAGTAGACTGACTCCACTCTGACAATGTAACACACCCAGGCAAGAGCAGATTTAACCCCACTCTGTCAATGTAACATACCCAGGGAAGAGCAGACTGACCTCACTCTGTCAATGTAACACACCCAGGGAAGAGCAGACTGACCTCACTCTGTCAATGTAACACACCCAGGGAAGACCAGACTGACCCCACTCTCTCAATGTGACATACCCAGGGAAGAGCAGACTGACCGCACTCTGTCAATGTAACTCACCCAGGGAAGAGCAGACTGATCCCACTCTGTCAATGTAACACACCCAGGGAAGAGCAGACTGAACCCACTCTGTCAATGTAACACACCCAGGGATGGGCAGACTGACCCCACTCTGTCAATGTAACACACCCAGGGAAGAGCAGACTGACCCCACTCTGTCAAAGTAACACACCCAGGGAAGAGCAGACTGACCCCACTCTGTCAAAGTAACACACCCAGGGAAGAGCAGACTGACCCCACTTTGTCAAAGTAACACACCCAGGGAATAGCAGACAGAACCCTCTCTGTCAATGTAACACACCCAGGGAAGAACAGACTGACCCCACTCTGTCAATATAACACACCCAGGGAAGAGCAGACTGACCCCACTCTGTCAATGTAACACACCCAGGGAAGAGCAGACTGACCCCACTCTGTCAATGTAACACACCCAGGGAAGAGCAGACGGACCCAACTCTGTCAATGTAACACACCCAGGGAAGAGCAGACTGACCCCACTCTTTCAATGTAACACACCCAGGGAAGAGCAGACTGACCTCACTCTGTCAATGTAACACACCCTGGGAAGAGCAGACTGACCCCACTCTGTCAATGTAACACACCCAGGGAAGAGCAGACTGACCCCACTCTGTCAATGAAACACACCCTGGGAAGAGCAGACTGACCCCACTCTGTCAATGTAACACACCCAGGGATGAGTACACTGACCCCACTCTGTCAATGTAACAGACTGAGGGAAGAGCAGACTGACCCCACTGTGTCAGTGTAACACACCCAGGGAACAGCAGACTGACTTCACTCTGTCAATGTAACACACCCAGGGAAGAGCAGACTGACTCCACTCTGTCAATGTAACACACCCAGGGAAGAGCAGACTGACTCCACTCTGTCAATGTAACACACTCAGAGAAGAGCAGACTGACCCCACTGTGTCAGTGTAACACACCCAGGGAATAGCAGACTGACTTCACTCTGTCAAAGTAACACGCCCAGGGAAGAGCAGACTGACTCCACTCTGTCAATGTAACACACCCAGGGAAGAGCAGACTGACCTCACTCTGTCAATGTAACACACCCTGGGAGGAGCAGACTGACGCCACTCTATCAATGTACCACACTCAGGGAAGAGCAGACTGACCCCACGCTGTCGATTTAACGCACCAAGGGAAGAGCACACTGACCCCACTCTGTCAATGTAACTCAGCCAGGGAAGAGCAGACTGACGCCACTCTAACAATGTACCACACTCAGGGAAGAGCAGATTGTCCCACGCTGTCAATGTAACACACCCAGGGAAGAGCAGACTGCCCCACTCTGTCAATGAAACACACCCTGGGAAGAGCAGACTGACCCCACTCTGTCAATGTAACACACCCAGGGATGAGCAGACTGACCCCACTCTGTCAATGTAACACACTCAGGGAAGAGCAGACTGACCCCACTGTGTCAGTGTAACACACCCAGGAACAGCAGACTGACTTCACTCTGTCAATGTAACACACCCAGGGAAGAGCAGACTGATTCCACTCTGTCAATGTAACACACCCAGGGAAGAGCAGACTGACTCTACTCTGTCAATGAAACACACTCAGGGAAGAGCAGACTGACCCCACTGTGTCCGTGTAACACACCCAGGGAATAGCAGACTGACTTCACTCTGTCAATGTAACACGCCCAGGGAAGAGCAGACTGACTCCACTCTGTCAATGTAACTCACCCAGGGAAGAGCACACTGACCACACTCTGTCAATGTAACAGGCCCAGGGAAGGGCAGACTGACCCCACTCTGTCAATGTAACACACCCATGGAAGAGCAGACTGACTCCACTCTGTCAATGTAACACACCCAGGGAAGAGCAGACTGACTCCACTCTGTCAATGTAACACACCCAGGGAAGAGCTGACTTACTTCACTGTGTCAATGTAACACACCCAGGGAAGAGCAGACTGACCACACTCTGTCAATGTAACACACCCAGGGAAGGGCAGACTGACCCCACTCTGTCAATGTAACAGACCCAGGGAAGGGCAGACTGACCTCACTCTGTCAATGTAACACACCCATGGAAGAGCAGACTGACTCCACTCTGTCAATGTAACACACCCAGGGAAGAGCAGACTGACTCCACTCTGTCAATGTAACACACCCAGGGAAGAGCCGACTGACCCCACTCTGTCAAAGTAACACACCCAGGGAAGAGCAGACTGACTCCACTCTGTCAAAGTAACACACCCAGGGAAGAGCAGACTGACCCCATTTTGTCAAAGTAACACACCCAGGGAAGAGCAGACTGACTTCACTCTGTCAATGTAACACACCAAGGGAAGAGCAGACTGACCACACTCTGTCAATGTAACACACCCAGGGAAGGGCAGACTGACCCCACTCTGTCAATGTAACAGACCCAGGGAAGAGCAAACTGACCCCACTCTGTCAATGTAACAGACCCAGGGAAGGGCAGAGTGACCCCACTCTGTCAATGTAACACACCCAGGGAAGAGCAGACTGACTCCACTCTGTCAATGTAACACACGCAGGGAAGAGCAGACTGACTCCACTCTGTCAATGTAACACACCCAGGGAAGAGCAGACTGACCCCACTCTGTCAATGTAACAGACCCAGGGAAGAGCAGACTGACCCCACTCTGTCAATGTAACACACCCAGGGAAGAGCAGACTGACTCCACTCTGTCAATGTAACACACCCTGGGAAGAGCAGACTGACTCCACTCTGTCAATGTAACACACCCAGGGAAGAGCAGACTGACTCCACTCTGTCAATGTAACACACCCAGGGAAGAGCAGACTGACTCCACTCTGTCAATGTAACACACCCAGGGAAGAGCAGATGACTCCACTCTGTCAATGTAACACACCCAGGGAAGAGCAGACTGACTCCACTCTGTCAATGTAACACACCCTGGGAAGAGCAGACTGATTCCACTCTGTCAATGTAACACACCCTGGGAGGAGCAGACTGACTCCACTCTGTCAATGTAACACACCCAGGGAAGAGCAGACTGACTCCACTCTGTCAATGTAACACACCCAGGGAAGAGCAGACTGACTCCACTCTGTCAATGTAACACACCCAGGGAAGAGCAGACTGACTCCACTCAGTCAATGTAACACACCCTGGGAAGAGCAGACTGACTCCACTCTGTCAATGTAACACACCCAGGGAAGAGCAGACTGACCACACTCTGTCAATGTAACACACCCAGGGAAGAGCAGAATGACCCCACTCTGTAAATGTAACAGACCCAGGGAAGAGCAGACTGACCCCACTCTGTCAATGTTACAGACCCGGGGAAGACCAGACTGACCCCACTCTGTCAATGTAACACACCCAGGGAAGAGCAGACTGACCCCTCTCTGTCATTGTAACACACCCAGGGAAGAGCAGACTGACCCCACTTTGTCAATGTAACAGACCCAGGGAAGGGCAGACTTACCCCACTCTGTCATTGTAACAGACCCAGGGAAGGGCAGACTGACCCCACTCTGTCAATGTAACACACCCAGGGAAGAGCAGACTGACTCCACTCTGACAATGTAACACACCCAGGGAAGAGCAGACTGCCCTCACTCTGTCAATGTAACACACCCAGGGAAGAGCAGACTGACCCCACTCTGTCAATGTAACATACCCAGGCAAGAGTAGACTGACCTCACTCTGTCAATTTAACACACCCTGGGGAGAGTAGACTGACTCCACTCTGACAATTTAACACACCCAGGGAAGAGCAGACTGACCCCACTCTGTCAATGTAACACACCCAGGGAAGGGCAGACTGACCCCACTCTGTCAATGTAACACACCCAGGGAAGAGCAGACTGACCTCACTCTGTCAATGTAACACACCTAGGGATGAGCAGACTGACCCCACTCTCTCAATGTGACATACCCAGGGAAGAGCTGACTGACCGCACTCTGTCAATGTAACACACCCAGGGAAGAACAGACAGACGCCACTCTGTCAATGTAACACATCCAGGGAAGAGCAGACTGACCCCACTCTGTCAATGTAACACACCCAGGGAAGAGCAGACTGACCCCACTCTGTCAATGTAACACTACCAGGGAAGAGCAGACTGACCCCACTCTGTCAATGTAACACACCCAGGGAAGAGCAGAATGACCCCACTCGGTCAATGTAACGGACCAGGGAAGAGCAGACTGATCCCACTCTGTCAATGTAACACACCCAGGGAAGAGCAGACTGACCCCACTCTGTCAAAGTAACACACCCAGGGAAGAGCAGACTGACCCCACTCTGTCAATGTAACACACCCAGGGAAGAGCAGAATGACCCCACTCTGTCAATGTAACGGACCCAGGGAAGGGCAGACTGACCCCACTCTGTCAATGTAACAGACCCAGGGAAGAGCAGACTGACCCCTCTCTGTCAATGTAACACACTCAGGGAAGAGCAGACTGACCCCACTCTGTCAATGTAACAGACCCAGGGAAGGGGAGACTGACCCCACACTGTCATTGTAACAGACCCAGGGAAGGGCAGACTGACCCCACTCTGTCAATGTAACACACCCAGGGATGAGCAGAATGACTCCACTCTGACAATGTAACTAACCCAGGGAAGAGCAGACTGCCCTCACTCTGTCAATGTAACACACCCAGGGAACAGCAGACTGATCCCACTCTGTCAATGTAACAGACCCAGGGAAGGGCAGACTGACCCCACTCTGTCATTGTAACAGACCCAGGGAAGGGCAGACTGACCCCACTCTGTCAATGTAAAACACCCAGGGAAGAGCAGACTGACTCCACTCTGACAATGTAACACACCCAGGGAAGAGCAGACTGCCCTCACTCTGTCAATGTAACACACCCAGGGAAGAGCAGACTGACCCCACTCTGTCAATGTAACATACCCAGGGAAGAGTAGACTGACCTCACTCTGTCAATTAACACACCCTGGGGAGAGTAGACTGACTCCACTCTGACAATGTAACACACCCAGGGAAGAGCAGACTGACCCCACTCTGTCAATGTAACATACCCAGGGAAGAGCAGACTGACCTCACTCTGTCAATGTAACACACCCAGGGAAGAACAGACAGGCCCCACTCTGTCAATGTAACACATCCAGGGAAGAGCAGACTGACCCCACTCTGTCAATGTAACACACCCAGGGAAGAGCAGACTGACCCCACTCTGTCAATGTAACACACCCAGGGAAGAGCAGACTGACCCCACTCTGTCAATGTAACACACCCAGGGAAGAGCAGACTGACCTCACTCTGTCAAAGTAACACACCCAGGGAAGAGCAGACTGACCCCACTCTGTCAATGTAACACACCCAGGGAAGAGCAGAATGACCCCACTCGGTCAATGTAACGGACCAGGGAAGAGCAGACTGATCCCACTCTGTCAATGTAACACACCCAGGGAAGAGCAGACTGACCCCACTCTGTCAAAGTAACACACCCAGGGAAGAGCAGACTGACCCCACTTTGTCAAAGTAACATACCCAAGGAAGAGCAGACTGAACACACTCTGTCAAGGTAACACACCCAGGGAAGAGCAGACTGATCCCACTCTGTCAATGTAACACACCCAGGGAAGAACAGACAGACCCCACTCTGTCAATGTAACACATCCAGGGAAGAGCAGACTGACCCCACTCTGTCAATGTAACACACCCAGGGAGGAGCAGACTGACCCCACTCTGTCAATGTAATACACCCAGGGAAGAGCAGACTGACCCCACTCTGTCAATGTAACACACCCAGGGAAGAGCAGACTGACCTCACTCTGTCAAAGTAACACATACAGGGAAGAGCAGACAGACCCCACTCTGTCAATGTAACACATCCAGGGAAGAGCAGACTGACCCCACTCTGTCAATGTAACACACCCAGGGAGGAGCAGACTGACCCCACTCTGTCAATGTAATACACCCAGGGAAGAGCAGACTGACCCCACTCTGTCAATGTAACACACCCAGGGAAGAGCAGACTCACCTCACTCTGTCAAAGTAACACATACAGGGAAGAGCAGAATGACCCCACTCTGTCAATGTAACAGACCCAGGGAAGGGCAGACTGACCCCACTCTGTCAATGTAACAGACCCAGGGAAGAACAGACTGACCCCACTCTGTCAATGTAACAAACCCAGGGAAGAGCAGACTGACCCCTCTCTGTCAACGTAACAGGCCCAGGGAAGGGGAGACTGACCCCACTCTGTCAATGTAACAGACCCAGGGAAGGGGAGACTGACCCCACACTGTCATTGTAATAGACCCAGGGAAGGGCAGACTGACCCCACTCTGTCAATGTAACACACCCAGGGAAGAGCAGAATGACTCCACTCTGACAATTTAACTAACCCAGGGAAGAGCAGACTGCCCTCACTCTGTCAAAGTAACACACCCAGGGAACAGCAGACTGACCCCACTCTGTCAATGTAACAGACCCAGGGAAGGGCAGACTGACCCGACTCTGTCATTGTAACAGACCCAGGGAAGGGCAGACTGACCCCACTCTGTCAATGTAAAACACCCAGGGAAGAGCAGACTGACTCCACTCTGACAATGTAACACACCCAGGGAAGAGCAGACTGCCCTCACTCTGTCAATGTAACACACCCAGGGAAGAGCAGACTGACCCCACTCTGTCAATGTAACATACCCAGGGAAGAGTAGACTGACCTTACTCTGTCAATTTAACATACCCAGGGAAGAGTAGACTGACCCCACTCTGTCAATGTAACACACCCAGGGAAGAGCAGAATGACCCCACTCTGTAAATGTAACAGACCCAGGGAAGAGCAGACTGACCCCACTCTCTCAATGTGACATACCCAGGGAAGAGCAGACTGACCGCACTCTGTCAATGTAACTCACCCAGGGAAGAGCAGACTGATCCCACTCTGTCAATGTAACACACCCAGGGAAGAGCAGACTGAACCCACTCTGTCAATGTAACACACCCAGGGATGGGCAGACTGACCCCACTCTGTCAATGTAACACACCCAGGGAAGAGCAGACTGACCCCACTCTGTCAAAGTAACACACCCAGGGAAGAGCAGACTGACCCCACTCTGTCAAAGTAACACACCCAGGGAAGAGCAGACTGACCCCACTTTGTCAAAGTAACACACCCAGGGAATAGCAGACAGAACCCTCTCTGTCAATGTAACACACCCAGGGAAGAACAGACTGACCCCACTCTGTCAATATAACACACCCAGGGAAGAGCAGACTGACCCCACTCTGTCAATGTAACACACCCAGGGAAGAGCAGACTGACCCCACTCTGTCAATGTAACACACCCAGGGAAGAGCAGACTGACCCCACTCTGTCAATGTAACACACCCAGGGAAGAGCAGACTGACCCCACTCTTTCAATGTAACACACCCAGGGAAGAGCAGACTGACCTCACTCTGTCAATGTAACATACCCTGGGAAGAGCAGACTGACCCCACTCTGTCAATGTAACACACCCAGGGAAGAGCAGACTGACCCCACTCTGTCAATGAAACACACCCTGGGAAGAGCAGACTGACCCCACTCTGTCAATGTAACACACCCAGGGATGAGTACACTGACCCCACTCTGTCAATGTAACAGACTGAGGGAAGAGCAGACTGACCCCACTGTGTCAGTGTAACACACCCAGGGAACAGCAGACTGACTTCACTCTGTCAATGTAACACACCCAGGGAAGAGCAGACTGACTCCACTCTGTCAATGTAACACACCCAGGGAAGAGCAGACTGACTCCACTCTGTCAATGTAACACACTCAGAGAAGAGCAGACTGACCCCACTGTGTCAGTGTAACACACCCAGGGAATAGCAGACTGACTTCACTCTGTCAAAGTAACACGCCCAGGGAAGAGCAGACTGACTCCACTCTGTCAATGTAACACACCCAGGGAAGAGCAGACTGACCTCACTCTGTCAATGTAACACACCCTGGGAGGAGCAGACTGACGCCACTCTATCAATGTACCACACTCAGGGAAGAGCAGACTGACCCCACGCTGTCGATTTAACGCACCAAGGGAAGAGCACACTGACCCCACTCTGTCAATGTAACTCAGCCAGGGAAGAGCAGACTGACGCCACTCTAACAATGTACCACACTCAGGGAAGAGCAGATTGTCCCACGCTGTCAATGTAACACACCCAGGGAAGAGCAGACTGCCCCACTCTGTCAATGAAACACACCCTGGGAAGAGCAGACTGACCCCACTCTGTCAATGTAACACACCCAGGGATGAGCAGACTGACCCCACTCTGTCAATGTAACACACTCAGGGAAGAGCAGACTGACCCCACTGTGTCAGTGTAACACACCCAGGAACAGCAGACTGACTTCACTCTGTCAATGTAACACACCCAGGGAAGAGCAGACTGATTCCACTCTGTCAATGTAACACACCCAGGGAAGAGCAGACTGACTCTACTCTGTCAATGAAACACACTCAGGGAAGAGCAGACTGACCCCACTGTGTCCGTGTAACACACCCAGGGAATAGCAGACTGACTTCACTCTGTCAATGTAACACGCCCAGGGAAGAGCAGACTGACTCCACTCTGTCAATGTAACTCACCCAGGGAAGAGCACACTGACCACACTCTGTCAATGTAACAGGCCCAGGGAAGGGCAGACTGACCCCACTCTGTCAATGTAACACACCCATGGAAGAGCAGACTGACTCCACTCTGTCAATGTAACACACCCAGGGAAGAGCAGACTGACTCCACTCTGTCAATGTAACACACCCAGGGAAGAGCTGACTTACTTCACTGTGTCAATGTAACACACCCAGGGAAGAGCAGACTGACCACACTCTGTCAATGTAACACACCCAGGGAAGGGCAGACTGACCCCACTCTGTCAATGTAACAGACCCAGGGAAGGGCAGACTGACCTCACTCTGTCAATGTAACACACCCATGGAAGAGCAGACTGACTCCACTCTGTCAATGTAACACACCAAGGGAAGAGCAGACTGACTCCACTCTGTCAATGTAACACACCCAGGGAAGAGCCGACTGACCCCACTCTGTCAAAGTAACACACCCAGGGAAGAGCAGACTGACTCCACTCTGTCAAAGTAACACACCCAGGGAAGAGCAGACTGACCCCATTTTGTCAAAGTAACACACCCAGGGAAGAGCAGACTGACTTCACTCTGTCAATGTAACACACCAAGGGAAGAGCAGACTGACCACACTCTGTCAATGTAACACACCCAGGGAAGGGCAGACTGACCCCACTCTGTCAATGTAACAGACCCAGGGAAGAGCAAACTGACCCCACTCTGTCAATGTAACAGACCCAGGGAAGGGCAGAGTGACCCCACTCTGTCAATGTAACACACCCAGGGAAGAGCAGACTGACTCCACTCTGTCAATGTAACACACGCAGGGAAGAGCAGACTGACTCCACTCTGTCAATGTAACACACCCAGGGAAGAGCAGACTGACCCCACTCTGTCAATGTAACAGACCCAGGGAAGAGCAGACTGACCCCACTCTGTCAATGTAACACACCCAGGGAAGAGCAGACTGACTCCACTCTGTCAATGTAACACACCCTGGGAAGAGCAGACTGACTCCACTCTGTCAATGTAACACACCCAGGGAAGAGCAGACTGACTCCACTCTGTCAATGTAACACACCCAGGGAAGAGCAGACTGACTCCACTCTGTCAATGTAACACACCCAGGGAAGAGCAGATGACTCCACTCTGTCAATGTAACACACCCAGGGAAGAGCAGACTGACTCCACTCTGTCAATGTAACACACCCTGGGAAGAGCAGACTGATTCCACTCTGTCAATGTAACACACCCTGGGAGGAGCAGACTGACTCCACTCTGTCAATGTAACACACCCAGGGAAGAGCAGACTGACTCCACTCTGTCAATGTAACACACCCAGGGAAGAGCAGACTGACTCCACTCAGTCAATGTAACACACCCTGGGAAGAGCAGACTGACTCCACTCTGTCAATGTAACACACCCAGGGAAGAGCAGACTGACCACACTCTGTCAATGTAACACACCCAGGGAAGAGCAGAATGACCCCACTCTGTAAATGTAACAGACCCAGGGAAGGGCAGACTGACCCCACTCTGTCAATGTAACACACCCTGGGAAGAGCAGACTGACCCCACTCTGTCAATGTAACACACCCAGGGAAGAGCAGACTGACCACACTCTGTCAATGTAACACACCCAGGGAAGAGCAGAATGACCCCACTCTGTAAATGTAACAGACCCAGGGAAGGGCAGACTGACCCCACTCTGTCAATGTTACAGACCCGGGGAAGACCAGACTGACCCCACTCTGTCAATGTAACACACCCAGGGAAGAGCAGACTGACCCCTCTCTGTCATTGTAACACACCCAGGGAAGAGCAGACTGACCCCACTTTGTCAATGTAACAGACCCAGGGAAGGGCAGACTTACCCCACTCTGTCATTGTAACAGACCCAGGGAAGGGCAGACTGACCCCACTCTGTCAATGTAACACACCCAGGGAAGAGCAGACTGACTCCACTCTGACAATGTAACACACCCAGGGAAGAGCAGACTGCCCTCACTCTGTCAATGTAACACACCCAGGGAAGAGCAGACTGACCCCACTCTGTCAATGTAACATACCCAGGCAAGAGTAGACTGACCTCACTCTGTCAATTTAACACACCCTGGGGAGAGTAGACTGACTCCACTCTGACAATTTAACACACCCAGGGAAGAGCAGACTGACCCCACTCTGTCAATGTAACACACCCAGGGAAGGGCAGACTGACCCCACTCTGTCAATGTAACACACCCAGGGAAGAGCAGACTGACCTCACTCTGTCAATGTAACACACCTAGGGATGAGCAGACTGACCCCACTCTCTCAATGTGACATACCCAGGGAAGAGCTGACTGACCGCACTCTGTCAATGTAACACACCCAGGGAAGAACAGACAGACGCCACTCTGTCAATGTAACACATCCAGGGAAGAGCAGACTGACCCCACTCTGTCAATGTAACACACCCAGGGAAGAGCAGACTGACCCCACTCTGTCAATGTAACACTACCAGGGAAGAGCAGACTGACCCCACTCTGTCAATGTAACACACCCAGTGATGAGCAGACTGACCTCACTCTGTCAAAGTAACACACCCAGGGAAGAGCAGACTGACCCCACTCTGTCAATGTAACACACCCAGGGAAGAGCAGAATGACCCCACTCGGTCAATGTAACGGACCAGGGAAGAGCAGACTGATCCCACTCTGTCAATGTAACACACCCAGGGAAGAGCAGACTGACCCCACTCTGTCAAAGTAACACACCCAGGGAAGAGCAGACTGACCCCACTCTGTCAATGTAACACACCCAGGGAAGAGCAGAATGACCCCACTCTGTCAATGTAACGGACCCAGGGAAGGGCAGACTGACCCCACTCTGTCAATGTAACAGACCCAGGGAAGAGCAGACTGACCCCTCTCTGTCAATGTAACACACTCAGGGAAGAGCAGACTGACCCCACTCTGTCAATGTAACAGACCCAGGGAAGGGGAGACTGGCCCACACTGTCATTGTAACAGACCCAGGGAAGGGCAGACTGACCCCACTCTGTCAATGTAACACACCCAGGGATGAGCAGAATGACTCCACTCTGACAATGTAACTAACCCAGGGAAGAGCAGACTGCCCTCACTCTGTCAATGTAACACACCCAGGGAACAGCAGACTGATCCCACTCTGTCAATGTAACAGACCCAGGGAAGGTAAGACTGACCCCACTCTGTCATTGTAACAGACCCAGGGAAGGGCAGACTGACCCCACTCTGTCAATGTAAAACACCCAGGGAAGAGCAGACTGACTCCACTCTGACAATGTAACACACCCAGGGAAGAGCAGACTGCCCTCACTCTGTCAATGTAACACACCCAGGGAAGAGCAGACTGACCCCACTCTGTCAATGTAACATACCCAGGGAAGAGTAGACTGACCTCACTCTGTCAATTAACACACCCTGGGGAGAGTAGACTGACTCCACTCTGACAATGTAACACACCCAGGGAAGAGCAGACTGACCCCACTCTGTCAATGTAACATACCCAGGGAAGAGCAGACTGACCTCACTCTGTCAATGTAACACACCCAGGGAAGAACAGACAGGCCCCACTCTGTCAATGTAACACATCCAGGGAAGAGCAGACTGACCCCACTCTGTCAATGTAACACACCCAGGGAAGAGCAGACTGACCCCACTCTGTCAATGTAACACACCCAGGGAAGAGCAGACTGACCTCACTCTGTCAAAGTAACACACCCAGGGAAGAGCAGACTGACCCCACTCTGTCAATGTAACACACCCAGGGAAGAGCAGAATGACCCCACTCGGTCAATGTAACGGACCAGGGAAGAGCAGACTGATCCCACTCTGTCAATGTAACACACCCAGGGAAGAGCAGACTGACCCCACTCTGTCAAAGTAACACACCCAGGGAAGAGCAGACTGACCCCACTTTGTCAAAGTAACATACCCAAGGAAGAGCAGACTGAACACACTCTGTCAAGGTAACACACCCAGGGAAGAGCAGACTGATCCCACTCTGTCAATGTAACACACCCAGGGAAGAACAGACAGACCCCACTCTGTCAATGTAACACATCCAGGGAAGAGCAGACTGACCCCACTCTGTCAATGTAACACACCCAGGGAGGAGCAGACTGACCCCACTCTGTCAATGTAATACACCCAGGGAAGAGCAGACTGACCCCACTCTGTCAATGTAACACACCCAGGGAAGAGCAGACTGACCTCACTCTGTCAAAGTAACACATACAGGGAAGAGCAGACAGACCCCACTCTGTCAATGTAACACATCCAGGGAAGAGCAGACTGACCCCACTCTGTCAATGTAACACACCCAGGGAGGAGCAGACTGACCCCACTCTGTCAATGTAATACACCCAGGGAAGAGCAGACTGACCCCACTCTGTCAATGTAACACACCCAGGGAAGAGCAGACTGACCCCACTCTGTCAATGTAACACACCCAGGGAAGAGCAGACTGACCCCACTCTGTCAATGTAACACACCAAGGGATGAGCAGACTGACCTCACTCTGTCAAAGTAACACACCGAGGGAAGAGCAGACTGACCCCACTCTTTCAATGTAACACACCCAGGGAAGAGCAGACTGACCCCACTCTGTCAATGTAACACACCCAGGGAAGAGCAGAATGACCCCACTCTGTCAATGTAACGGACCCAGGGAAGGGCAGACTGACCCCACTCTGTCAATGTAACAGACCCAGGGAAGAGCAGACTGACCCCTCTCTGTCAATGTAACAGACCCAGGGAAGGGGAGACTGACCCCACACTGTCAAAGTAACACACCCAGGGAAGAGCAGACTGACCCCACTCTGTCAAAGTAACACACCCAGGGAAGAGCAGACTGACCCCACTCTGTCAATGTAACACACCCAGGGAAGAGCAGACTGACCCCACTCTGTCAATGTAACACACCCAGGGAAGAGCAGACTGACCCCACTCTGTCAATGTAACAGACCCAGGGAAGGGAAGACTGACCCCACTCTGTCATTGTAACAGACCCAGGGAAGGGCAGACTGACTCCACTCTGACAATGTAACACACCCAGGGAAGAGCAGACTGCCCTCACTCTGTCAATGTAACACACCCAGGGAAGAGCAGACTGACCCCACTCTGTCAATGTAACATACCCAGGGAAGAGTAGACTGACCTCACTCTGTCAATTTAACACACCCTGGGGAGAGTAGACTGACTCCACTCTGACAATGTAACACACCCAGGGAAGAACAGACAGGCCCCACTCTGTCAATGTAACACATCCAGGGAAGAGCAGACTGACCCCACTCTGTCAATGTAACACACCCAGGGAATAGCAGACTGACCACACTCTGTCAATGTAACACACCTAGGGAAGAGCAGAATGATCCCACTCTGTAAATGTAACAGACCCAGGGAAGGGCAGACTGACTCCATTCTGTCAATGTAACAGACCCAGGGAAGGGCAGACTTACCCCACTCTGTCATTGTAACAGACGCAGGGAAGGGCAGACTGACCCCACTCTGTCAATGTAACACACCCAGGGAAGAGCAGACTGACTCCACTCTGACAATGTAACACACCCAGGGAAGAGCAGACTGCCCTCACTCTGTCAATGTAACACACCGAGGGAAGAGCAGACTGACCCCACTCTGTCAATGTAACATACCCAGGCAAGAGTAGACTGACCTCACTCTGTCAATTTAACCCACCCTGGGGAGAGTAGACTGACTCCACTCTGACAATTTAACACACCCAGGGAAGAGCAGACTGACCCCACTCTGTCAATGTAACACACCCAGGGAAGAGCAGACTGACCCCACTCTGTCAATGTAACACACCCAGGGAAGAGCAGACTGACCCCACTCTGTCAATGTAACACACCCAGGGAAGAGCAGACTGACCACACTCTGTCAATGTAACACACCCAGGGAAGAGCAGACTGACCTCACTCTGTCATAGTAACACACCCAGGGATGAGCAGACTGACCCCACTCTCTCAATGTGACATACCCAGGGAAGAGCAGACTGACCGCACTCTGTCAATGTAACACACCCAGGGAAGAACAGACAGACTCCACACTGTCAATGTAACACATCCAGGGAAGAGCAGACTGACCCCACTCTGTCAATTGAACACACCCAGGGAAGAGCAGACTGACCCCACTCTGTCAATGTAACACACCCAGGGAAGAGCAGACTGACCCCACTCTGTCAATGTAACACACCCAGGGATGAGCAGACTGACCTCACTCTGTCAAAGTAACACATACAGGGAAGAGCAGACTGACCCCACTCTGTCAATGTAACACACCCAGGGAAGAGCAGAATGACCCCACTCGGTCAATGTAACGGACCAGGGAAGAGCAGACTGATCCCACTCTGTCAATGTAACACACCCAGGGAAGAGCAGACTGACCCCACTCGGTCAATGTAAGGGACCAGGGAAGAGCAGACTGATCCCACTCTGTCAATGTAACACACCCAGGGAAGAGCAGACTGACCCCACTCTGTCAATGTAACAGTCCCAGGGAGGAGCAGACTGACCCCACTCTGTCAATGTAATACACCCAGGGAAGAGCAGACTGACCCCACTCTGTCAATGTAACACACCCAGGGAAGAGCAGACTGACCTCACTCTGTCAAAGTAACACATACAGGGAAGAGCAGACAGACCCCACTCTGTCAATGTAACACATCCAGGGAAGAGCAGACTGACCCCACTCTGTCAATGTAACACACCCAGGGAAGAGCAGACTGACCTCACTCTGTCAAAGTAACACATACAGGGAAGAGCAGAATGACCCCACTCTGTCAATGTAACGGACCCAGGGAAGGGCAGACTGACCCCACTCTGTCAATGTAACAGACCCAGGGAGGAGCAGACTGACCCCACTCTGTCAATGTAACACACCCAGGGAAGAGCAGACTGACCCCACTCTGTCAATGTAACACACCCAGGGAAGAGCAGACTGACCTCACTCTGTCAAAGTAACACATACAGGGAAGAGCAGACAGACCCCACTCTGTCAATGTAACACATCCAGGGAAGAGCAGACTGACCCCACTCTGTCAATGTAACACACCCAGGGAAGAGCAGACTGACCTCACTCTGTCAAAGTAACACATACAGGGAAGAGCAGAATGACCCCACTCTGTCAATGTAACGGACCCAGGGAAGGGCAGACTGACCCCACTCTGTCAATGTAACAGACCCAGGGAAGAGCAGACTGACCCCACTCTGTCAATGTAACAAACCCAGGGAAGAGCAGACTGACCCCTCTCTGTCAACGTAACACACCCAGGGAAGGGCAGACAGACCCCACTCTGTCAATGTAACAGACCCAGGGAAGGGGAGACTGACCCCACACTGTCATTGTAATAGACCCAGGGAAGAGTAGACTGACCTTACTCTGTCAATTTAACATACCCAGGGAAGAGTAGACTGACCCCACTCTGTCAATGTAACACACCCAGGGAAGAGCAGAATGACCCCACTCTGTAAATGTAACAGACCCAGGGAAGGGCAGACTGACTCCACTCTGTCAATTAACAGACCCAGGGAAGGGCAGACTTACCCCACTCTGTCATTGTAACAGACCCAGGGAAGGGCAGACTGACCCCACTCTGTCAATGTAACACACCCAGGGAAGAGCAGACTGACTCCACTCTGACAATGTAACACACCCAGGGAAGAGCAGACTGCCCTCACTCTGTCAATGTAACACACCCAGGGAAGAGCAGACTGACCCCACTCTGTCAATGTAACATACCCAGGCAAGAGTAGACTGACCTCACTCTGTCAATTTAACACACCCTGGGGAGAGTAGACTGACTCCACTCTGACAATTTAACACACCCAGGGAAGAGCAGACTGACCCCACTCTGTCAATGTAACACACCCAGGGAAGAGCAGACTGACCCCACTCTGTCAATGTAACACACCCAGGGAAGAGCAGACTCACCCCACTCTGTCAATGTAACACACCCAGGGAATAGCAGACTGACCCCACTCTGTCAATGTAACACACCCAGGGAAGAGCAGACTGACCTCACTCTGTCAATGTAACACACCCAGGGATGAGCAGACTGACCCCACTCTCTCAATGTGACATACCCAGGGAAGAGCAGACTGACCGCACTCTGTCAATGTAACACACCCAGGGAAGAACAGACAGACCCCACTCTGTCAATGTAACACATCCAGGGAAGAGCAGACTGACCCCACTCTGTCAATGTAACACACCCAGGGAAGAGCAGACTGACCCCACTCTGTCAATGTAACACACCCAGGGAAGAGCAGACTGACCCCACTCTGTCAATGTAACACACCAAGGGATGAGCAGACTGACCTCACTCTGTCAAAGTAACACACCCAGGGAAGAGCAGACTGACCCCACTCTTTCAATGTAACACACCCAGGGAAGAGCAGACTGACCCCACTCTGTCAATGTAACACACCCAGGGAAGAGCAGAATGACCCCACTCTGTCAATGTAACGGACCCAGGGAAGGGCAGACTGACCCCACTCTGTCAATGTAACAGACCCAGGGAAGAGCAGACTTACCCCACTCTGTCAATGTAACAAACCCAGGGAAGAGCAGACTGACCCCTCTCTGTCAATGTAACACACCCAGGGAAGAGCAGACTGACCCCACTCTGTCAATGTAACAGACCCAGGGAAGGGGAGACTGACCCCACACTGTCAAAGTAACACACCCAGGGAAGAGCAGACTGACCCCACTCTGTCAAAGTAACACACCCAGGGAAGAGCAGACTGACCCCATTTTGTCAAAGTAACACACCCAGGGAAGAGCATAGTGAACCCACTCTGTCAATGTAACACACCCAGGGAACAGCAGACTGACCCCACTCTGTCAATGTAACAGACCCAGGGAAGGGAAGACTGACCCCACTCTGTCATTGTAACAGACCCAGGGAAGGGCAGACTGACCCCACTCTGTCAATGTAAAACACCCAGGGAAGAGCAGACTGACTCCACTCTGACAATGTAACACACCCAGGGAAGAGCAGACTGCCCTCACTCTGTCAATGTAACACACCCAGGGAAGAGCAGACTGACCCCACTCTGTAAATGTAACATACCCAGGGAAGAGTAGACTGACCTCACTCTGTCAATTTAACACACCCTGGGGAGAGTAGACTGACTCCACTCTGACAATGTAACACACCCAGGGAAGAACAGACAGGCCCCACTCTGTCAATGTAACACATCCAGGGAAGAGCAGACTGACCCCACTCTGTCAATGTAACACACCCAGGGAATAGCAGACTGACCACACTCTGTCAATGTAACACACCTAGGGAAGAGCAGAATGACCCCACTCTGTAAATGTAACAGACCCAGGGAAGGGCAGACTGACTCCATTCTGTCAATGTAACAGACCCAGGGAAGGGCAGACTTACCCCACTCTGTCATTGTAACAGACGCAGGGAAGGGCAGACTGACCCCACTCTGTCAATGTAACACACCCAGGGAAGAGCAGACTGACTCCACTCTGACAATGTAACACACCCAGGGAAGAGCAGACTGCCCTCACTCTGTCAATGTAACACACCGAGGGAAGAGCAGACTGACCCCACTCTGTCAATGTAACATACCCAGGCAAGAGTAGACTGACCTCACTCTGTCAATTTAACCCACCCTGGGGAGAGTAGACTGACTCCACTCTGACAATTTAACACACCCAGGGAAGAGCAGACTGACCCCACTCTGTCAATGTAACACACCCAGGGAAGAGCAGACTGACCCCACTCTGTCAATGTAACACACCCAGGGAAGAGCAGACTGACCCCACTCTGTCAATGTAACACACCCAGGGAAGAGCAGACTGACCCCACTCTGTCAATGTAACACACCCAGGGAAGAGCAGACTGACCTCACTCTGTCAATGTAACACACCCAGGGATGAGCAGACTGACCCCACTCTCTCAATGTGACATACCCAGGGAAGAGCAGACTGACCGCACTCTGTCAATGTAACACACCCAGGGAAGAACAGACAGACTCCACTCTGTCAATGTAACACATCCAGGGAAGAGCAGACTGACCCCACTCTGTCAATTGAACACACCCAGGGAAGAGCAGACTGACCCCACTCTGTCAATGTAACACACCCAGGGAAGAGCAGACTGACCCCACTCTGTCAATGTAACACACCCAGGGATGAGCAGACTGACCTCACTCTGTCAAAGTAACACACCCAGGGAAGAGCAGACTGACCCCACTCTGTCAATGTAACACACCCAGGGAAGAGCAGAATGACCCCACTCGGTCAATGTAACGGACCAGGGAAGAGCAGACTGATCCCACTCTGTCAATGTAACACACCCAGGGAAGAGCAGACTGACCCCACTCGGTCAATGTAAGGGACCAGGGAAGAGCAGACTGATCCCACTCTGTCAATGTAACACACCCAGGGAAGAGCAGACTGACCCCACTCTGTCAATGTAACAGTCCCAGGGAGGAGCAGACTGACCCCACTCTGTCAATGTAATACACCCAGGGAAGAGCAGACTGACCCCACTCTGTCAATGTAACACACCCAGGGAAGAGCAGACTGACCTCACTCTGTCAAAGTAACACATACAGGGAAGAGCAGACAGACCCCACTCTGTCAATGTAACACATCCAGGGAAGAGCAGACTGACCCCACTCTGTCAATGTAACACACCCAGGGAAGAGCAGACTGACCTCACTCTGTCAAAGTAACACATACAGGGAAGAGCAGAATGACCCCACTCTGTCAATGTAACGGACCCAGGGAAGGGCAGACTGACCCCACTCTGTCAATGTAACAGACCCAGGGAGGAGCAGACTGACCCCACTCTGTCAATGTAATACACCCAGGGAAGAGCAGACTGACCCCACTCTGTCAATGTAACACACCCAGGGAAGAGCAGACTGACCTCACTCTGTCAAAGTAACACATACAGGGAAGAGCAGACAGACCCCACTCTGTCAATGTAACACATCCAGGGAAGAGCAGACTGACCCCACTCTGTCAATGTAACACACCCAGGGAAGAGCAGACTGACCTCACTCTGTCAAAGTAACACATACAGGGAAGAGCAGAATGACCCCACTCTGTCAATGTAACGGACCCAGGGAAGGGCAGACTGACCCCACTCTGTCAATGTAACAGACCCAGGGAAGAGCAGACTGACCCCACTCTGTCAATGTAACAAACCCAGGGAAGAGCAGACTGACCCCTCTCTGTCAACGTAACACACCCAGGGAAGGGCAGACAGACCCCACTCTGTCAATGTAACAGACCCAGGGAAGGGGAGACTGACCCCACACTGTCATTGTAATAGACCCAGGGAAGGGCAGACTGACCCCACTCTGTCAATGTAACACACCCAGGGAAGAGCAGAATGACTCCACTCTGACAATTTAACTAACCCAGGGAAGAGCAGACTGCCCTCACTCTGTCAAAGTAACACACCCAGGGAACAGCAGACTGACCCCACTCTGTCAATGTAACAGACCCAGGGAAGGGCAGACTGACCCGACTCTGTCATTGTAACAGACCCAGGGAAGGGCAGACTGACCCCACTCTGTCAATGTAAAACACCCAGGGAAGAGCAGACTGACTCCACTCTGACAATGTAACACACCCAGGGAAGAGCAGACTGCCCTCACTCTGTCAATGTAACACACCCAGGGAAGAGCAGACTGACCCCACTCTGTCAATGTAACATACCCAGGGAAGAGTAGACTGAACTTACTCTGTCAATTTAACATACCCAGGGAAGAGTAGACTGAACCCACTCTGTCAATGTAACACACCTAGGGAAGAGCAGAATGACCCCACTCTGTAAATGTAACAGACCCAGGGAAGGGCAGACTGACTCCACTCTGTCAATTAACAGACCCAGGGAAGGGCAGACTTACCCCACTCTGTCATTGTAACAGACCCAGGGAAGGGCAGACTGACCCCACTCTGTCAATGTAACACACCCAGGGAAGAGCAGACTGACTCCACTCTGACAATGTAACACACCCAGGGAAGAGCAGACTGCCCTCACTCTGTCAATGTAACACACCCAGGGAAGAGCAGACTGACCCCACTCTGTCAATGTAACATACCCAGGCAAGAGTAGACTGACCTCACTCTGTCAATTTAACACACCCTGGGGAGAGTAGACTGACTCCACTCTGACAATTTAACACACCCAGGGAAGAGCAGACTGACCCCACTCTGTCAATGTAACACACCCAGGGAAGAGCAGACTGACCCCACTCTGTCAATGTAACACACCCAGGGAAGAGCAGACTCACCCCACTCTGTCAATGTAACACACCCAGGGAAGAGCAGACTGACCCCACTCTGTCAATGTAACACACCCAGGGAAGAGCAGACTGACCTCACTCTGTCAATGTGACACACCCAGGGATGAGCAGACTGACCCCACTCTCTCAATGTGACATACCCAGGGAAGAGCAGACTGACCGCACTCTGTCAATGTAACACACCCAGGGAAGAACAGACAGACCTCACTCTGTCAATGTAACACATCCAGGGAAGAGCAGACTGACCCCACTCTGTCAATGTAACACACCCAGGGAAGAGCAGACTGACCCCACTCTGTCAATGTAACACACCCAGGGAAGAGCAGACTGACCCCACTCTGTCAATGTAACACACCAAGGGATGAGCAGACTGACCTCACTCTGTCAAAGTAACACACCCAGGGAAGAGCAGACTGACCCCACTCTGTCAATGTAACACACCCAGGGAAGAGCAGACTGACCCCACTCTGTCAATGTAACACACCCAGGGAAGAGCAGACTGACCCCACTCTGTCAATGTAACACACCAAGGGATGAGCAGACTGACCTCACTCTGTCAATGTAACACACCCAGGGAAGAGCAGAATGACCCCACTCGGTCAATGTAACGGACCAGGGAAGAGCAGACTGACCCCACTCTGTCAATGAAACACACCAAGGGATGAGCAGACTGACCCCACTCTGTCAATGTAACACACCCAGGGAAGAGCAGAATGACCCCACTCGGTCAATGTAACGGACCAGGGAAGAGCAGACTGACCCCACTCTGTCAATGAAACACACCAAGGGATGAGCAGACTGACCTCACTCTGTCAAAGTAACACACCCAGGGAAGAGCAGACTGACCCCACTCTGTCAATGTAACACACCCAGGGAAGAGCAGACTGACCCCACTCTGTCAATGTAACATACCCAGGGAAGAGCAGACTGACCCCACTCTGTCAATGTAACACACCCAGGGAAGAGCAGAATGACCCCACTCTGTCAATGTAACGGACCCAGGGAAGGGCAGACTGACCCCACTCTGTCAATGTAACAGACCCAGGGAAGAGCAGACTTACCCCACTCTGTCAATGTAACAAACCCAGGGAAGAGCAGACTGACCCCTCTCTGTCAATGTAACACACCCAGGGAAGAGCAGACTGACCCCACTCTGTCAATGTAACAGACCCAGGGAAGGGGAGACTGACCCCACACTGTCAAAGTAACACACCCAGGGAAGAGCAGACTGACCCCACTCTGTCAAAGTAACACACCCAGGGAAGAGCAGACTGACCCCATTTTGTCAAAGTAACACACCCAGGGAAGAGCATAGTGAACCCACTCTGTCAATGTAACACACCCAGGGAACAGCAGACTGACCCCACTCTGTCAATGTAACAGACCCAGGGAAGGGAAGACTGACCCCACTCTGTCATTGTAACAGACCCAGGGAAGGGCAGACTGACCCCACTCTGTCAATGTAAAACACCCAGGGAAGAGCAGACTGACTCCACTCTGACAATGTAACACACCCAGGGAAGAGCAGACTGCCCTCACTCTGTCAATGTAACATACCCAGGGAAGAGTAGACTGACCTCACTCTGTCAATTTAACACACCCTGGGGAGAGTAGACTGACTCCACTCTGACAATGTAACACACCCAGGGAAGAACAGACAGGCCCCACTCTGTCAATGTAACACATCCAGGGAAGAGCAGACTGACCCCACTCTGTCAATGTAACACACCCAGGGAATAGCAGACTGACCACACTCTGTCAATGTAACACACCCAGGGAAGAGCAGACTGACCTCACTCTGTCAATGTAACACACCCAGGGAAGAGCAGAATGACCCCACTCTGTAAATGTAACAGACCCAGGGAAGGGCAGACTGACTCCACTCTGTCAATGTAACAGACCCAGGGAAGGGCAGACTTACCCCACTCTGTCATTGTAACAGACGCAGGGAAGGGCAGACTGACCCCACTCTGTCAATGTAACACACCCAGGGAAGAGCAGACTGACTCCACTCTGACAATGTAACACCCCCAGGGAAGAGCAGACTGCCCTCACTCTGTCAATGTAACACACCGAGGGAAGAGCAGACTGACCCCACTCTGTCAATGTAACATACCCAGGCAAGAGTAGACTGACCTCACTCTGTCAATTTAACCCACCCTGGGGAGAGTAGACTGACTCCACTCTGACAATTTAACACACCCAGGGAAGAGCAGACTGACCCCACTCTGTCAATGTAACACACCCAGGGAAGAGCAGACTGACCCCACTCTGTCAATGTAACACACCCAGGGAAGAGCAGACTGACCCCACTCTGTCAATGTAACACACCCAGGGAAGAGCAGACTGACCCCACTCTGTCAATGTAACACACCCAGGGAAGAGCAGACTGACCTCACTCTGTCAATGTAACACACCCAGGGATGAGCAGACTGACCCCACTCTCTCAATGTGACATACCCAGGGAAGAGCAGACTGACCGCACTCTGTCAATGTAACACACCCAGGGAAGAACAGACAGACCCCACTCTGTCAATGTAACACATCCAGGGAAGAGCAGACTGACCCCACTCTGTCAATGTAACACACCCAGGGAAGAGCAGACTGACCCCACTCTGTCAATGTAACACACCCAGGGAAGAGCAGACTGACCCCACTCTGTCAATGTAACACACCCAGGGAAGAGCAGACTGACCCCACTCTGTCAATGTAACACACCCAGGGAAGAGCAGACTGATCCCACTCTGTCAATGTAACACACCCAGGGAAGAGCAGACTGACCCCACTCTGTCAAAGTAACACACCCAGGGAAGAGCAGACTGACCCCACTCTGTCAATGTAACACACCCAGGGAAGAGCAGAATGACCCCACTCTGTCAATGTAACGGACCCAGGGAAGGGCAGACTGACCCCACTCTGTCAATGTAACAGACCCAGGGAAGAGCAGACTGACCCCACTCTGTCAATGTAACAAACCCAGGGAAGAGCAGACTGACCCCTCTCTGTCAATGTAACACACCCAGGGAAGAGCAGACTGACCCCACTCTGTCAATGTAACAGACCCAGGGAAGGGGAGACTGACCCCACACTGTCATTGTAACAGACCCAGGGAAGGGCAGACTGACCCCACTCTGTCAATGTAACACACCCTGGTAAGAGCAGCCTGACCCCACTCTGTCAATGTAACACACCCAGGGAAGAGCAGACTGACCCCACTCTGTCAATGTAACACACCCAGGGAAGAGCAGAATGACTCCACTCTGACAATGTAACTAACCCAGGGAAGAGCAGACTGCCCTCACTCTGTCAATGTAACACACCCAGGGAACAGCAGACTGACCCCACTCTGTCAATGTAACAGACCCAGGGAAGGGCAGACTGACCCCACTCTGTCATTGTAACAGACCCAGGGAAGGGCAGACTGACCCCACTCTGTCAATGTAAAACACCCAGGGAAGAGCAGACTGACTCCACTCTGACAATGTAACACACCCAGGGAAGAGCAGACTGCCCTCACTCTGTCAATGTAACACACCCAGGGAAGAGCAGACTGAGCCCACTCTGTCAATGTAACACACCCAGGGAAGAGTAGACTGACCTCACTCTGTCAATTTAACACACCCTGGGGAGAGTAGACTGACTCCACTCTGACAATGTAACACACCCAGGGAAGAACAGACAGGCCCCACTCTGTCAATGTAACACATCCAGGGAAGAGCAGACTGACCCCACTCTGTCAATGTAACACACCCAGGGAATAGCAGACTGACCCCACTCTGTCAATGTAACACACCCAGGGAAGAGCAGACTGACCCCACTCTGTCAATGTAACACACCCAGGGAAGAGCAGACTGACCTCACTCTGTCAAAGTAACACACCCAGAGAAGAGCAGACTGACCCCACTCTGTCAATGTAACACACCCAGGGAAGAGCAGAATGACCCCACTCGGTCAATGTAACGGACCAGGGAAGAGCAGACTGACTCCACTCTGTCAATGTAACACACCCAGGGAAGAGCAGACTGACCCCACTCTGTCAAAGTAACACACCCAGGGAAGAGCAGACTGACCCCACTTTGTCAAAGTAACACACCCAAGGAAGAGCAGACTGAACACACTCTGTCAAGGTAACACACCCAGGGAAGAGCAGACTGATCCCACTCTGTCAATGTAACACACCCAGGGAAGAGCAGACTGACCCCACTCTGTCAATGTAACACACCCAGGGAAGAGCAGACTGACCTCACTCTGTCAAAGTAACACATACAGGGAAGAGCAGACTGACCCCATTCTGTCAATGTAACACACCCAGGGAAGAGCAGAATGACCCCACTCTGTCAATGTAACGGACCCAGGGAAGGGCAGACTGACCCCACTCTGTCAATGTAACAGACCCAGGGAAGAGCAGACTGACCCCACACTGTCAATGTAACAAACCCAGGTAAGAGCAGTCTGACCCCTCTCTGTCAACGTAACACACCCAGGGAAGAGCAGACTGACCCCAATCTGTCAATGTAACAGACCCAGGGAAGGGGAGACTGACCCCACACTGTCATTGTAACAGACCCAGGGAAGGTCAGACTGACCCCACTCTGTCAATGTAACACACCCAGGGAAGAGCAGAATGACTCCACTCTGACAATGTAACTAACCCAGGGAAGAGCAGACTGCCCTCACTCTGTCAAAGTAACACACCCAGGGAAGAGCAGACTGATCCCACTCTGTCAATGTATCACACCCAGGGAAGAGAAGACTGACCTCACTCTGTCAAAGTAACACACCCACGGAAGAGCAGACTGACCCCACTCTGTCAATGTAACACACCCAGGGAAGAGAAGACTGACCTCACTCTGTCAAAGTAACACACCCAGGGAAGAGCAGACTGACCCCACTCTGTCAATGGAACAGACCCAGGGAAGGGGAGACTGACCCCACACTGTCATTGTAACAGACCCAGGGAAGGGCAGACTGACCCCACTCTGTCAATGTAACACACCTAGGGATGAGCAGACTGACCCCACTCTCTCAATGTGACATACCCAGGGAAGAGTAAACTGACCCCACTCTGTCACTGTAACTAACCCAGGGAAGAGCAGACTGATCCCACTCTGTCAATGTAACACACCCAGGGAAGAGCAGACTGACCCCACTCTGTCAAAGTAACACACCCAGGGAAGAGCAGACTGACCCCACTCTGTCAATGTAACACACCCAGGGAAGAGAAGACTGACCTCACTCTGTCAAAGTAACACACCCAGGGAAGAGCAGACTGACCCCACTCTGTCAATGTAACACACCCAGGGAAGAGCAGAATGACCCCACTCTGTCAATGTAACAGACGCAGGGAAGGGCAGACTGACCCCACACTGTCATTGTAACAGACCCAGGGAAGGGCAGACTGACCCCACTCTGTCAATGTAACACACCCTGGTAAGAGCAGCCTGACCCCACTCTGTCAATGTAACACACCCAGGGAAGAGCAGACTGACCCCACTCTGTCAATGTAACACACTCAGGGAAGAGCAGAATTACTCCACTCTGACAATGTAACTAACCCAGGGAAGAGCAGACTGCCCTCACTCTGTCAATGTAACACACCCAGGGAACAGCAGACTGACCCCACTCTGTCAATGTAACAGACCCAGGGAAGGGCAGACTGACCCCACTCTGTCATTGTAACAGACCCAGGGAAGGGCAGACTGACCCCACTCTGTCAATGTAAAACACCCAGGGAAGAGCAGACTGACTCCACTCTGACAATGTAACACACCCAGGGAAGAGCAGACTGCCCTCACTCTGTCAATGTAACACACCCAGGGAAGAGCAGACTGACCCCACTCTGTCAATGTAACATACCCAGGGAAGAGTAGACTGACCTCACTCTGTCAATTTAACACACCCTGGGGAGAGTAGACTGACTCCACTCTGACAATGTAACACACCCAGGGAAGAACAGACAGGCCCCACTCTGTCAATGTAACACATCCAGGGAAGAGCAGACTGACCCGACTCTGTCAATGTAACACACCCAGGGAATAGCAGACTGACCCCACTCTGTCAATGTAACACACCCAGGGAAGAGCAGACTGACCCCACTCTGTCAATGTAACACACCCAGGGAAGAGCAGACTGACCTCACTCTGTCAAAGTAACACACCCAGAGAAGAGCAGACTGACCCCACTCTGTCAATGTAACACACCCAGGGAAGAGCAGAATGACCCCACTCGGTCAATGTAACGGACCAGGGAAGAGCAGACTGACTCCACTCTGTCAATGTAACACACCCAGGGAAGAGCAGACTGACCCCACTCTGTCAAAGTAACACACCCAGGGAAGAGCAGACTGACCCCACTTTGTCAAAGTAACACACCCAAGGAAGAGCAGACTGAACACACTCTGTCAAGGTAACACACCCAGGGAAGAGCAGACTGATCCCACTCTGTCAATGTAACACACCCAGGGAAGAGCAGACTGACCCCACTCTGTCAATGTAACACACCCAGGGAAGAGCAGACTGACCTCACTCTGTCAAAGTAACACATACAGGGAAGAGCAGAATGACCCCACTCTGTCAATGTAACGGACCCAGGGAAGGGCAGACTGACCCCACTCTGTCAATGTAACAGACCCAGGGAAGAGCAGACTGACCCCACACTGTCAATGTAACAAACCCAGGTAAGAGCAGACTGACCCCACTCTGTCAATGTAACAGACCCAGGGAAGGGGAGACTGACCCCACACTGTCATTGTAACAGACCCAGGGAAGGTCAGACTGACCCCACTCTGTCAATGTAACACACCCAGGGAAGAGCAGAATGACTCCACTCTGACAATGTAACACACCCAGGGAAGAGCAGACTGACCCCACTCTGTCAATGTAACAGACCCAGGGAAGGGGAGACTGACCCCACACTGTCATTGTAACAGACCCAGGGAAGGGCAGACTGACCCCACTCTGTCAATGTAACACACCTAGGGATGAGCAGACTGACCCCACTCTCTCAATGTGACATACCCAGGGAAGAGTAAACTGACCCCACTCTGTCACTGTAACTAACCCACGGAAGAGCAGACTGATCCCACTCTGTCAATGTAACACACCCAGGGAAGAGCAGACTGACCCCACTCTGTCAATGTAACACACCCAGGGAAGAGCAGACTGACCCCACTCTGTCAAAGTAACACACCCAGGGAAGAGCAGACTGACCCCACTCTGTCAATGTAACACACCCAGGGAAGAGAAGACTGACCTCACTCTGTCAAATTAACACACCCACGGAAGAGCAGACTGACCCCACTCTGTCAATGTAACTCACCCAGGGAAGAGCAGAATGACCCCACTCTGTCAATGTAACAGACCCAGGGAAGGGCAGACTGATCCCACTCTGTCAATGTAACAGACCCAGGGAAGAGCAGACTGACTTCACTCTGTCAATGTAACACACCCAGGGAAGAGCAGACTGACCCCTCTCTGTCAAAGTAACACACCCAGGGAAGAGCAGACTGACCCCACTCTGTCAATGTAACAGACCCAGGGAAGGGCAGACTGACCCCACTCTGTCATTGTAACAGACCCAGGGAAGGGAAGACTGACCCCACTCTGTCAATGTAACACACCCAGGGAAGAGCAGAATGACTCCACTCTGACAATGTAACTAACCCAGGGAAGAGCAGACTGCCCTCACTCTGTCAAAGTAACACACCCAGGGAACAGCAGACTGACCCCACTCTGTCAATGTAACAGACCCAGGGAAGGGCAGACTGACCCCACTCTGTCATTGTAACAGACCCAGGGAAGGGCAGACTGACCCCACTCTGTCAATGTAAAACACCCAGGGAAGAGCAGACTGACTCCACTCTGACAATGTAACACACCCAGGGAAGAGCAGACTGCCCTCACTCTGTCAATGTAACACACCCAGGGAAGAGCAGACTGACCCCACTCGGTCAATGTAACATACCCAGGGAAGAGTAGACTGACCTCACTCTGTCAATTTAACACACCCTGGGGAGAGTAGACTGACTCCACTCTGACAATGTAACACACCCAGGGAAGAGCAGACTGACCCCACTCTGTCAATGTAACATACCCAGGGAAGAGGAGACTGACCTCACTCTGTCAATGTAACACACCCAGGGATGAGCAGACTGACCCCACTCTGTCAATGTAACACATCCAGGGAAGAGCAGACTGACCCCACTCTGTCAATGTAACACACCCAGGGAAGAGCAGACTGACCCCACTCTGTCAATGTAACACACCCAGGGAAGAGCAGACTGACCCCACTCTGTCAATGTAACACACCCAGGGAAGAGCAGACTGACTTCACTCTGTCAAAGTAACACATACAGGGAAGAGCAGACTGACCCCACTCTGTCAATGTAACACACCCAGGGAAGAGCAGACTGACTTCACTCTGTCAAAGTAACACATACAGGGAAGAGCAGAATGACCCCACTCTGTCAATGTAACAGACCCAGGGAAGGGGAGACTGACCCCACACTGTCATTGTAACAGACCCAGGGAAGGTCAGACTGACCCCACTCTGTCAATGTAACACACCCAGGGAAGAGCAGAATGACTCCACTCTGACAATGTAACACACCCAGGGAAGAGCAGACTGCCCTCACTCTGTCAAAGTAACACACCCAGGGAAAAGCAGACTGATCCCACTCTGTCAATGTAACACACCCAGGGAAGAGCAGACTGACCCCACTCTGTCAAAGTAACACACCCAGGGAAGAGCAGACTGACCCCACTCTGTCAATGTAACACACCCAGGGAAGAGAAGACTGACCTCACTCTGTCAAAGTAACACACCCACGGAAGAGCAGACTGACCCCACTCTGTCAATGTAACACACCCAGGGAAGAGAAGACTGACCTCACTCTGTCAAAGTAACACACCCAGGGAAGAGCAGACTGACCCCACTCTGTCAATGTAACAGACCCAGGGAAGGGGAGACTGACCCCACACTGTCATTGTAACAGACCCAGGGAAGGGCAGACTGACCCCACTCTGTCAATGTAACACACCTAGGGATGAGCAGACTGACCCCACTCACTCAATGTGACATACCCAGGGAAGAGTAAACTGACCCCACTCTGTCACTGTAACTCACCCAGGGAAGAGCAGACTGATCCCACTCTGTCAATGTAACACACCCAGGGAAGAGCAGACTGACCCCACTCTGTCAAAGTAACACACCCAGGGAAGAGCAGACTGACCCCACTCTGTCAATGTAACACACCCAGGGAAGAGAAGACTGACCTCACTCTGTCAAAGTAACACACCCACGGAAGAGCAGACTGACCCCACTCTGTCAATGTAACTCACCCAGGGAAGAGCAGAATGACCCCACTCTGTCAATGTAACAGACCCAGGGAAGGGCAGACTGACCCCACTCTGTCAATGTAACACACCCAGGGAAGAGCAGACTGACTTCACTCTGTCAATGTAACACACCCAGGGAAGAGCAGACTGACCCCTCTCTGTCAATGTAACACACCCAGGGAAGAGCAGACTGACCCCACTCTGTCAATGTAACAGACCCAGGGAAGTGCAGACTGACCCCACTCTGTCATTGTAACACACCCAGGGAAGAGCAGACTGACCCCACTCTGTCAATGTAACATACCCAGGGAAGAGTAGACTGACCTCACTCTGTCAATTTAACACACCCTGGGGAGAGTAGACTGACTCCACTCTGACAATGTAACACACCCAGGGAAGAGCAGACTGACCCCACTCTGTCAATGTAACATACCCAGGGAAGAGAAGACTGACCTCACTCTGTCAATGTAACACACCCAGGGAAGACCAGACTGACCCCACTCTCTCAATGTGACATACCCAGGGAAGAGCAGACTGACCGCACTCTGTCAACGTAACTCACCCAGGGAAGATCAGACTGATACCACTCTGTCAATGTAACACACCCAGGGAAGAGGAGACTGAACCCACTCTGTCAATGTAACACACCCAGGGAAGAGCAGACTGACCCCACTCTGTCAAAGTAACACACCCAGGGAAGAGCAGACTGACCCCACTCTGTGAAAGTAACACACCCAGGGAAGAGCAGACTGACCCCACTTTGTCAAAGTAACACACCCAGGGAAGAGCAGACTGAACCCTCTCTGTCAATGTAACACACCCAGGGAAGAACAGACTGACCCCACTCTGTCAATGTAACACACCCAGGGAAGAGCAGACTGACCCCACTCTGTCAATGTAACACACCCAGGGAAGAGCAGACTGACCCCACTCTGTCAATGTAACACACCCAGGGAAGAGCAGACTGACCCCACTCTGTCAATGTAACGCACCCAGGGAAGAGCAGACTGACCCCACTCTTTCAATGTAACACACCCAGGGAAGAGCAGACTGACCTCACTCTGTCAATGTAACACACCCTGGGAAGAGCAGACTGACCCCACTCTGTCAATGTAACACACCCAGGGAAGAGCAGACTGACCCCACTCTGTCAATGAAACACACCCTGGGAAGAGCAGACTGACCCCACTCTGTCAATGTAACACACCCAGGGATGAGCAGACTGACCCCACTCTGTCAATGTAACACACCCAGGGAAGAGCAGACTGACCCCACTCTGTCAATGTAACACACCCAGGGAAGAGCAGACTGACCTCACTCTGTCAATGTAACACACCCAGGGAAGAGCAGACTGACCCCACTCTGTCAATGAAACACACCCAGGGAAGAGCAGAATGAACCCACTCGGTCAATGTAACGGACCAGGGAAGAGCAGACTGATCCCACTCTGTCAATGTAACACACCCAGGGAAGAGCCGACTGACCCCACTCTGTCAAAGTAACACACCCAGGGAAGAGCAGACTGACCCCACTTTGTCAAAGTAACACACCCAGGGAAGAGCAGACTGAACCCACTCTGTCAAGGTAACACACCCAGGCAAGAGCAGACTGATCCCACTCTGTCAATGTAACACACCCAGGGAACAGCAGACTGACTTCACTCTGTCAATGTAACACACCCAGGGAAGAGCAGACTGACTCCACTCTGTCAATGTAACACACTCAGAGAAGAGCAGACTGACCCCACTGTGTCAGTGTAACACACCCAGGGAATAGCAGACTGACTTCACTCTGTCAATGTAACACGCCCAGGGAAGAGCAGACTGACTCCACTCTGTCAATGTAACACACCCAGGGAAGACCAGACTGACCTCACTCTGTCAATGTAACACACCCTGGGAGGAGCAGACTGACGCCACTCTATCAATGTAACACACTCAGGGAAGAGCAGACTGACCCCACGCTGTCGATTTAACGCACCAAGGGAAGAGCACACTGACCCCACTCTGTCAATGTAACTCAGCCAGGGAAGAGCAGACTGACGCCACTCTATCAATGTACCACACTCAGGGAAGAGCAGACTGTCCCACGCTGTCAATGTAACACACCCAGGGAAGAGCAGACTGACCCCACTCTGTCAATGAAACACACCCAGGGAAGAGCAGACTGACCCCACTCTGTCAATGTAACACACCCAGGGATGAGCAGACTGACCCCACTCTGTTAATGTAACACACTCAGGGAAGAGCAGACTGACCCCACTGTGTCAGTGTAACACACCCAGGAACAGCAGACTGACTTCACTCTGTCAATGTAACACACCCAGGGAAGAGCAGACTGACTCCACTCTGTCAATGTAACACACCCAGGGAAGAGCAGACTGACTCCACTCTGTCAATGAAACACACTCAGGGAAGAGCAGACTGACCCCACTGCGTCCGTGTAACACACCCAGGGAATAGCAGACTGACTTCACTCTGTCAATGTAACACGCCCAGGGAAGAGCAGACTGACTCCACTCTGTCAATGTAACTCACCCAGGGAAGAGCTGACTTACTTCACTGTGTCAATGTAACACACCCAGGGAAGAGAAGACTGACCACACTCTATCAATGTAACACACCCAGGGAAGGGCAGACTGACCCCACTCTGTCAATGTAACAGACCCATGGAAGGGCAGACTGACCTCACTCTGTCAATGTAACACACCCATGGAAGAGCAGACTGACTCCACTCTGTCAATGTAACAGACCCAGGGAAGAGCAGACTAACTCCACTCTGTCAATCTAACACACCCAGGGAAGAGCAGACTGACCCCACTCTGTCAATGTAACACACCCAGGGAAGAGCAGAATGACCCCACTCTGTCAATGTAACAGACCCAGGGAAGGGCAGACTGACCCCACTCTGTCAATGTAACAGACCCAGGGAAGGGCAGACTGACCCCACTCTGTCAAAGTAACACACCCAGGGAAGAGCAGACTGACCCCACTCTGTCAAAGTAACACACCCAGGGAAGAGCAGACTGACCCCATTTTGTCAAAGTAACACACCCAGGGAAGAGCACAGTGAACCCACTCTGTCAATGTAACACACCCAGGGAAGAACAGACTGACCCCACTCTGTCAATGTAACACATCCAGGGAAGAGCAGACTGACCCCACTCTGTCAATGTAACACACCCAGGGAAGAGCAGACTGACCCCACTCTGTCAATGTAACACACCCAGGGAAGAGCAGACTGACCCCACTCTGTCAATGTAACACACCCAGGGAAGAGCTGACTGACCTCACTCTGTCAAAGTAACACACCCAGGGAAGAGCAGACTTACCCCACTCTGTCAATGTAACACACCCAGGGAAGAGCAGACTGACCCCACTCTGTCAAAGTAACACACCCAGGGAAGAGCAGACTGACCCCACTCTGTCAAATTAACACACCCAGGGAAGAGCAGACTGACCCCACTCTTTCAATGTAACACACCCAGGGAAGAGCAGACTGACCTCACTCTGTAAATGTAACACACCCTGGGAAGAGCAGACTGACGCCACTCTATCAATGTAGCACACTCAGGGAAGAGCAGACTGACCCCACGCTGTCAATGTAACACACTCAGGGAAGAGCAGACTGACCCCACTCTGTCAATGTAACACACTCAGGGAAGAGCAGACTGACCCCACTGTGTCAGTGTAACACACCCAGGGAATAGCAGACTGACTTCACTCTGTCAATGTAACACACCCAGGGAAGAGCAGACTGACACCACTCTGTCAATGTAACACACCCAGGGAAGAGCAGACTAACTTCACTCTGTCAATGTAACACACCCAGGGAAGAGCAGACTGACCACACTCTGTCAATGTAACACACCCAGGGAAGGGCAGACTGACCCCACCCTGTCAATGTAACAGACCCAGAGAAGGGCAGACTGACCCCACTCTGTCAATGTAACACTCCCAGGGAAGAGCAGACTGACCCCACTCTGTCAAAGTAACACACCCAGGGAAGAGCAGACTGACCCCACTCTGTCAAAGTAACACACCCAGGGAAGAGCACACAGACCCCACCCTGTCAATGTAACACACCCAGGGAAGAGCAGACTGACCCCACTCTGTTAATGTAACACACCCAGGGAAGAGTTAATTGACCCCTCTCTGTCAAAGTAACACACCCAGGGAAGAGCAGACTGACCCCACTCTGTCAATGTAACACACCCAGGGAAGAGCAGACTGACCCCACTCTGTCAAAGTAACACACCCAGGGAAGAGCAGACTGACCCCACTCTGTCAATGTACCACACTCAGGGAAGAGCAGACTGACCCCACTCTGTCAAAGTAGCAAACCCAGGAAAGAGCAGACTGACCCCACTCTGTCAATGGAACACACCCAGGGAAGAGCAGACTGACCTCACTCTGTAAATGTAACACACCCTGGGAAGAGCAGACTGACCCCACTCTGTCAATGTAACACACCCAGGGAAGAGCAGACTGACCCCACTTTGTCAAAGTAACACACCCAGGGAAGAGCAGACTGACCCCACTCTGTCAATGGAACACACCCAGGGAAGAGCAGACTGAACCCACTCTGTCAATGTAACACACACAGGGAAGAACAGACTGACCCCACTCTGTCAATGTAACACATCCAGGGAAGAGCAGACTGACCTCACTCTGTCAATGTAACACACCCTGGGAAGAGCAGACTGACTCCACTCTATCAATGAACCACACTCAGGGAAGAGCAGACTGACCCCACGCTGTCAATGTAACGCACCCAGGGAAGAGCAGACTGACCCCACTCTGTCAAAGTAACACACCCAGGGAAGAGCAGACTGACCCCACTCTGTCAAATTAACACACTCATGGAAGAGCAGACTGACCCCACGCTGTCAAAGTAACACACCCAGGGAAGAGCAGACTGACCCCACTCTGTCAATGTAACACACCCAGGGAAGAGCCGACTGACCTCACTCTGTCAAAGTAACACACCCAGGGAAGAGCAGACTTACCCCACTCTGTCAATGTAACACACCCAGGGAAGAGCAGACTGACCCCACTCTGTCAAAGTAACACACCCAGGGAAGAGCAGACTGACCCCACTCTGTCAAAGTAACACACCCAGGGAAGAGCAGACTGACCGAACTCTGTCAAAATAACACACCCAGGGAAGAGCAGACTGACCCCACTCTTTCAATGTAACACACCCAGGGAAGAGCAGACTGACCTCACTCTGTCAATGTAACACACCCTGGGAAGAGCAGACTGACGCCACTCTATCAATGTAGCACACTCAGGGAAGAGCAGACTGACCCCACGCTGTCAATGTAACACACTCAGGGAAGAGCAGACTGACCCCACTCTGTCAATGTAACACACTCAGGGAAGAGCAGACTGACCCCACTGTGTCAGTGTAACACACCCAGGGAATAGCCGACTGACTTCACTCTGTCAATGTAACACACCCAGGGAAGAGCAGACTGACTCCACTCTGTCAATGTAACACACCCAGGGAAGAGCAGACTGACTTCACTCTGTCAATGTAACACACCCAGGGAAGAGCAGACTGACCACACTCTGTCAATGTAACACACCCAGGGAAGGGCAGACTGACACCACCCTGTCAATGTAACAGACCCAGAGAAGGGCAGACTGACCCCACTCTGTCAATGTAACACACCCAGGGAAGAGCAGACTGACCCCACTCTGTCAAAGTAACACACCCAGGGAAAAGCAGACTGACCCCACTCTGTCAAAGTAACACACCCAGGGAAGAGCACACAGACCCCACCCTGTCAATGTAACACACCCAGGGAAGAGCAGACTGACCCCACTCTGTTAATGTAACACACCCAGGGAAGAGCAGATTGACCCCTCTCTGTCAAAGTAACACACCCAGGGAAGAGCAGACTGACCCCACTCTGTCAAAGTAACACACCCAGGGAAGAGCAGACTGACCCCACTCTGTCAATGTACCACACTCAGGGAAGAGCAGACTGACCCCACTCTGTCAAAGTAACAAACCCAGGAAAGAGCAGACTGACCCCACTCTGTCAATGGAACACACCCAGGGAAGAGCAGACTGACCCCACTCTGTCAAAGTAACACACCCAGGGAAGAGCAGACTGACCCCACTTTGTCAAAGTAACACACCCAGGGAAGAGCAGACTGAACCCACTCTGTCAATGTAACACACACAGGGAAGAACAGACTGACCCCACTCTGTCAATGTAACACATCCAGGGAAGAGCAGACTGACCTCACTCTGTCAATGTAACACACCCTGGGAAGAGCAGACTGACGCCGCTCTATCAATGAACCACACTCAGGGAAGAGCAGACTGACCCCACGCTGTCAATGTAACGCACCCAGGGAAGAGCAGACTGACCCCACTCTGTCAATGAAACACACCCTGGGAAGAGCAGACTGACCCCACTCTGTCAGTGTAACACACCCAGGGAACAGCAGACTGACTTCACTCAGTCAATGTAACACACCCAGGGAAAAGCAGACTGACTCCACTCTGTCAATGTAACACACCCAGGGAAGAGCAGACTGACTCCACTCTGTCAATGTAACACACCCAGGGAAGAGCAGACTGACTTCTCTCTGTCAATGTAACACACCCAGGGAAGAGCAGACTGACCAGACTCTGTCAATGTAACACACCCAGGGAAGGGCAGACTGACCCCACCCTGTCAATGTAACAGACCCAGAGAAGGGCAGACTGACCCAACTCTGTCAATGTAACACACCCAGGGAAGAGCAGACTGACCCCACTCTGTCAAAGTAACACACCCAGGGAAGAGCAGACTGACCCCACTCTGTCAAAGTCACACACCCAGGGAAGAGCACACAGACCCCACCCTGTCAATGTAACACACCCAGGGAAGAGCAGACTGACCCCACTCTGTCAATGTAACACACCCAGGGAAGAGCAGACTGACCCCACTCTGTCAATGTAACACACACAGGGAAGAGCAGACTGACCCCACTCTGTCAAAGTAACACACCCAGGGAAGAGCAGACTGACCCCGCTCTGTCAATGTAACACACCCAGGGAAGAGCAGACGGACCCCGCTCTGTCAAAGTAACACACCCAGGGAAGAGCAGACTGACCCCACTCTGTCAATGTAACACACACAGGGAAGAGCAGACGGACATCTCTGTCAAAGTAACACACCCAGGGAAGAGCAGACTGACCCCACTCTGTCAAAGTAACACACCCAGGGAAGAGCAGACTGACCCAACTCTGTCAAATTAACACACCCAGGGAAGAGCAGACTGACCCCACTCTGTCAAAGTAACACACCCAGGGAAGAGCAGACTGACCCCACTCTGTCAATGTAACACACCCAGGGAAGAACAGACTGACCCCACTCTGTCAATGTACCACACTCAGGGAAGAGCAGACTGACCCCACTCTGTCAAAGTAACACACCCAGGAAAGAGCAGACTGACCCCACTCTGTCAAAGTAACACACCCAGGGAAGAGCAGACTGACCCCACTCTGTCAAAGTAACACACCCAGGGAAGAGCAGACTGACCCCACTTTGTCAAAGTAACACACCCAGGGAAGAGCAGACTGAACCCACTCTGTCAATGTAACACACCCAGAGAAGAGCAGACTGACCTCACTCTGTCAAAGAAACACACCCAGGGAAGAACAGACTGACCCCACTCTGTCAATGTAACACACCCAGGGAAGAGCAGACTGACCCCACTCTGTCAAAGTAACACACCCAGGGAAGATCAGACTGACCCCACTGTGTCAGTGTAACACACCCAGGGAAGAGCAGACTGACTTCACTCTGTCAATGTAACACACCCAGGGAAGAGCAGACTGACTCCACTCTGTCAATGTAACACACCCAGGGAAGAGCAGACTGACTCCACTCTGTCAATGTAACACACTCAGGGAAGAGCAGACTGACCCCACTGTGTCAGTGTAACACACCCAGGGAATAGCAGACTGACTTAACTCTGTCAATGTAACATGCCCAGGAAAGAGCAGACTGACTCCACTCTGTCAATGTAACTCACCCAGGGAAGAGCTGACTGACTTCACTCTGTCAATGTAACACACCCAGGGAAGAGCAGACTGACCACACTCTGTCAATGTAACACACCCAGGGAAGGGCAGACTGACCCCACTCTGTCAATGTAACAGACCCACGGAAGGGCAGACTGACCCCACTCTGTCAATTTAACACACCCATGGAAGAGCAGACTGACTCCACTCTGTCAATGTAACACACCCAGGGAAGAGCAGACTGACTCCACTCTGTCAATCTAACACAACCAGGGAAGAGCAGACTGACCCCACTCTGTCAATGTAACACACCCAGGGAAGAGCAGAATGACCCCACTCTGTCAATGTAACAGACCCAGGGAAGGGCAGACTGACCCCACTCTGTCAATGTAACAGACCCAGGGAAGAGCAGACTGACCCCACTCTGTCAAAGTAACACACCCAGGGAAGAGCAGACTGACCCGACTCTGTCAATGTAACACATCCAGGGAAGAACAGACTGACCCCACTCTGTCAATTTAACACACACAGGGAAGAGCAGACTGACCCCACTCTGTCAAAGTAACACACCCAGGGAAGAGCAGACTGACCCCACTCTGTCAAAGTAACACACCCAGGGAAGAGCAGACTGACCCCACTCTGTCAAAGAAACACACCCAGGGAAGAGCAGACTGACCCCATTTTGTCAAAGTAACACACCCAGGGAAGAGCAGACTGAACCCACTCTGTCAATGTAACACACCCAGGGATGAACAGACTGACCCCACTCTGTCAATGTAACACATCCAGGGAAGAGCAGACTGACCCCACTCTGTCAATGTAACACACCCAGGGAAGAGCAGACTGACCCCACTCTGTAAATGTAACACACCCAGGGAAGAGCCGACTGACCTCACTCTGTCAATGTAACACACCCAGGGAAGGGCAGACTGACCCCACTCTGTCAATGTAACACACCCAGGGAAGAGCAGACTGACCTCACTCTGTCAATGTAACACACCCTGGGAAGAGCAGACTGACGCCACTCTGTCAAATTAACACACCCAGGGAAGAGCAGACTGACCTCACTCTGTCAATGTAACACACCCTGGGAAGAGCAGACTGACGCCACTCTATCAATGTACCACACTCAGGGAAGAGCAGACTGACCCCACTCTGTCAATGTAACTCAGCCAGGGAAGAGCAGACTGACCTCACTCTGTCAAAGTAACACACCCAGGGAAGAGCAGACTTACCCCACTCTGTCAATGTAACACACCCAGGGAAGAGCCGACTGACCTCACTCTGTCAAAGTAACACACCCAGGGAAGAGCAGACTTACCCCACTCTGTCAATGTAACACACCCAGGGAAGAGCAGACTGACCCCACTCTGTCAAAGTAACACACCCAGGGAAGAGCAGACTGACCCCACTCTGTCAAATTAACACACCCAGGGAAGAGCAGACTGACCCCACTCTTTCAATGTAACACACCCAGGGAAGAGCAGACTGACCTCACTCTGTAAATGTAACACACCCTGGGAAGAGCAGACTGACGCCACTCTATCAATGTAGCACACTCAGGGAAGAGCAGACTGACCCCACGCTGTCAATGTAACACACTCAGGGAAGAGCAGACTGACCCCACACTGTCAATGTAACACACTCAGGGAAGAGCAGACTGACCCCACTGTGTCAGTGTAACACACGCAGGGAATAGCAGACTGACTTCACTCTGTCAATGTAACACACCCAGGGAAGAGCAGACTGACTCCACTCTGTCAATGTAACACACCCAGGGAAGAGCAGACTGACTTCACTCTGTCAATGTAACACACCCAGGGAAGAGCAGACTGACCACACTCTGTCAATGTAACACACCCAGGGAAGGGCAGACTGACCCCACCCTGTCAATGTAACAGACCCAGAGAAGGGCAGACTGACCCCACTCTGTCAATGTAACACACACAGGGAAGAGCAGACTGACCCCACTCTGTCAAAGTAACACACCCAGGGAAGAGCAGATTGACCCCACTCTGTCAAAGTAACACACCCAGGGAAGAGCACACAGACCCCACCCTGTCAATGTAACACACCCAGGGAAGAGCAGACTGACCCCACTCTGTTAATGTAACACACCCAGGGTAGAGCAGATTGACCCCTCTCTGTCAAAGTAACACACCCAGGGAAGAGCAGACTGACCCCACTCTGTCAAAGTAACACACCCAGGGAAGAGCAGACTGACCCCACTCTGTCAATGTACCACACTCAGGGAAGAGCAGACTGACCCCACTCTGTCAAAGTAACACACCCAGGGAAGAGCAGACTTACCCCACTCTGTCAATGTAACACACCCAGGGAAGAGCAGACTGACCCCACTCTGTCAAAGTAACACACCCAGGGAAGAGCAGACTGACCCCACTCTGTCAAATTAACACACCCAGGGAAGAGCAGACTGACCCCACTCTTTCAATGTAACACACCCAGGGAAGAGCAGACTGACCTCACTCTGTAAATGTAACACACCCTGGGAAGAGCAGACTGACGCCACTCTATCAATGTAGCACACTCAGGGAAGAGCAGACTGACCCCACGCTGTCAATGTAACACACTCAGGGAAGAGCAGACTGACCCCACTCTGTCAATGTAACACACTCAGGGAAGAGCAGACTGACCCCACTGTGTCAGTGTAACACACCCAGGGAATAGCAGACTGACTTCACTCTGTCAATGTAACACACCCAGGGAAGAGCAGACTGACTCCACTCTGTCAATGTAACACACCCAGGGAAGAGCAGACTGACTTCACTCTGTCAATGTAACACACCCAGGGAAGAGCAGACTGACCACACTCTGTCAATGTAACACACACAGGGAAGGGCAGACTGACCCCACCCTGTCAATGTAACAGACCCAGAGAAGGGCAGACTGACCCCACTCTGTCAATGTAACACACCCAGGGAAGAGCAGACTGACCCCACTCTGTCAAAGTAACACACCCAGGGAAGAGCAGACTGACCCCACTCTGTCAAAGTAACACACCCAGGGAAGAGCACACAGACCCCACCCTGTCAATGTAACTCAGCCAGGGAAGAGCAGACTGACCCCACTCTGTTAATGTAACACACCCAGGGAAGAGCTGATTGACCCCTCTCTGTCAAAGTAACACACCCAGGGAAGAGCAGACTGACCCCACTCTGTCAATGTAACACACCCAGGGAAGAGCAGACTGACCCCACTCTGTCAAAGTAACACACCCAGGGAAGAGCAGACTGACCCCACTCTGTCAATGTACCACACTCAGGGAAGAGCAGACTGACCCCACTCTGTCAAAGTAACAAACCCAGGAAAGAGCAGACTGACCCCACTCTGTCAATGGAACACACCCAGGGAAGAGCAGACTGACCCCACTCTGTCAAAGTAACACACCCAGGGAAGAGCAGACTGACCCCACTTTGTCAAAGTAACACACCCAGGGAAGAGCAGACTGACCCCACTCTGTCAATGGAACACACCCAGGGAAGAGCAGACTGAACCCACTCTGTCAATGTAACACACACAGGGAAGAACAGACTGACCCCACTCTGTCAATGTAACACATCCAGGGAAGAGCAGACTGACCTCACTCTGTCAATGTAACACACCCTGGGAAGAGCAGACTGACCGAACTCTGTCAAAATAACACACCCAGGGAAGAGCAGACTGACCCCACTCTTTCAATGTAACACACCCAGGGAAGAGCAGACTGACCTCACTCTGTCAATGTAACACACCCTGGGAAGAGCAGACTGACGCCACTCTATCAATGTAGCACACTCAGGGAAGAGCAGACTGACCCCACGCTGTCAATGTAACACACTCAGGGAAGAGCAGACTGACCCCACTCTGTCAATGTAACACACTCAGGGAAGAGCAGACTGACCCCACTGTGTCAGTGTAACACACCCAGGGAATAGCCGACTGACTTCACTCTGTCAATGTAACACACCCAGGGAAGAGCAGACTGACTCCACTCTGTCAATGTAACACACCCAGGGAAGAGCAGACTGACTTCACTCTGTCAATGTAACACGCCCAGGGAAGATCAGACTGACCACACTCTGTCAATGTAACACACCCAGGGAAGGGCAGACTGACACCACCCTGTCAATGTAACAGACCCAGAGAAGGGCAGACTGACCGCACTCTGTCAATGTAACACACCCAGGGAAGAGCAGACTGACCCCACTCTGTCAAAGTAACACACCCAGGGAAAAGCAGACTGACCCCACTCTGTCAAAGTAACACACCCAGGGAAGAGCACACAGACCCCACCCTGTCAATGTAACACACCCAGGGAAGAGCAGACTGACCCCACTCTGTTAATGTAACACACCCAGGGAAGAGCAGATTGACCCCTCTCTGTCAAAGTAACACACCCAGGGAAGAGCAGACTGACCCCACTCAGTCAAAGTCACACACCCAGGGAAGAGCAGACTGACCCCACTCTGTCAATGTACCACACTCAGGGAAGAGCAGACTGACCCCACTCTGTCAAAGTAACAAACCCAGGAAAGAGCAGACTGACCCCACTCTGTCAATGGAACACACCCAGGGAAGAGCAGACTGACCCCACTCTGTCAAAGTAACACACCCAGGGAAGAGCAGACTGACCACACTTTGTCAAAGTAACACACCCAGGGAAGAGCAGACTGAACCCACTCTGTCAATGTAACACACACAGGGAAGAACAGACTGACCCCACTCTGTCAATGTAACACATCCAGGGAAGAGCAGACTGACCTCACTCTGTCAATGTAACACACCCTGGGAAGAGCAGACTGACGCCGCTCTATCAATGAACCACACTCAGGGAAGAGCAGACTGACCCCACGCTGTCAATGTAACGCACCCAGGGAAGAGCAGACTGACCCCACTCTGTCAATGAAACACACCCTGGGAAGAGCAGACTGACCCCACTGTGTCAGTGTAACACACCCAGGGAACAGCAGACTGACTTCACTCAGTCAATGTAACACACCCAGGGAAGAGCAGACTGACTCCACTCTGTCAATGTAACACACCCAGGGAAGAGCAGACTGACTCCACTCTGTCAATGTAACACACCCAGGGAAGAGCAGACTGACTTCACTCTGTCAATGTAACACACCCAGGGAAGAGCAGACTGACCAGACTCTGTCAATGTAACACACCCAGGGAAGGGCAGACTGACCCCACCCTGTCAATGTAACAGACCCAGAGAAGGGCAGACTGACCCAACTCTGTCAATGTAACACACCCAGGGAAGAGCAGACTGACCCCACTCTGTCAAAGTAACACACCCAGGGAAGAGCAGACTGACCCCACTCTGTCAAAGTCACACACCCAGGGAAGAGCACACAGACCCCACCCTGTCAATGTAACACACCCAGGGAAGAGCAGACTGACCCCACTCTATCAATGTAACACACCCAGGGAAGAGCAGACTGACCCCACTCTGTCAATGTAACACACACAGGGAAGAGCAGACTGACCCCACTCTGTCAAAGTAACACACCCAGGGAAGAGCAGACTGACCCCGCTCTGTCAATGTAACACACCCAGGGAAGAGCAGACGGACCCCGCTCTGTCAAAGTAACACACCCAGGGAAGAGCAGACTGACCCCACTCTGTCAATGTAACACACACAGGGAAGAGCAGACGGACATCTCTGTCAAAGTAACACACCCAGGGAAGAGCAGACTGACCCCACTCTGTCAAAGTAACACACCCAGGGAAGAGCAGACTGACCCAACTCTGTCAAATTAACAAACCCAGGGAAGAGCAGACTGACCCCACTCTGTCAAAGTAACACACCCAGGGAAGAGCAGACTGACCCCACTCTGTCAATGTAACACACCCAGGGAAGAACAGACTGACCCCACTCTGTCAATGTACCACACTCAGGGAAGAGCAGACTGACCCCACTCTGTCAAAGTAACACACCCAGGAAAGAGCAGACTGACCCCACTCTGTCAAAGTAACACACCCAGGGAAGAGCAGACTGACCCCACTCTGTCAAAGTAACACACCCAGGGAAGAGCAGACTGACCCCACTTTGTCAAAGTAACACACCCAGGGAAGAGCAGACTGAACCCACTCTGTCAATGTAACACACCCAGAGAAGAGCAGACTGACCTCACTCTGTCAAAGAAACACACCCAGGGAAGAACAGACTGACCCCACTCTGTCAATGTAACACACCCAGGGAAGAGCAGACTGACCCCACTCTGTCAAAGTAACACACCCAGGGAAGATCAGACTGACCCCACTGTGTCAGTGTAACACACCCAGGGAAGGGCAGACTGACTTCACTCTGTCAATGTAACACACCCAGGGAAGAGCAGACTGACTCCACTCTGTCAATGTAACACACCCAGGGAAGAGCAGACTGACTCCACTCTGTCAATGTAACACACTCAGGGAAGAGCAGACTGACCCCACTGTGTCAGTGTAACACACCCAGGGAATAGCAGACTGACTTAACTCTGTCAATGTAACACGCCCAGGAAAGAGCAGACTGACTCCACTCTGTCAATGTAACTCACCCAGGGAAGAGCTGACTGACTTCACTCTGTCAATGTAACACACCCAGGGAAGAGCAGACTGACCACACTCTGTCAATGTAACACACCCAGGGAAGGGCAGACTGACCCCACTCTGTCAATGTAACAGACCCACGGAAGGGCAGACTGACCCCACTCTGTCAATGTAACACACCCATGGAAGAGCAGACTGACTTCACTCTGTCAATGTAACACACCCAGGGAAGAGCAGACTGACTCCACTCTGTCAATCTAACACACCCAGGGAAGAGCAGACTGACCCCACTCTGTCAATGTAACAGACCCAGGGAAGGGCAGACTGACCCCACTCTGTCAATGTAACAGACCCAGGGAAGAGCAGACTGACCCCACTCTGTCAAAGTAACACACCCAGGGAAGAGCAGACTGACCCGACTCTGTCAATGTAACACATCCAGGGAAGAACAGACTGACCCCACTCTGTCAATTTAACACACACAGGGAAGAGCAGACTGACCCCACTCTGTCAAAGTAACACACCCAGGGAAGAGCAGACTGACCCCACTCTGTCAAAGTAACACACCCAGGGAAGAGCAGACTGACCCCACTCTGTCAAAGAAACACACCCAGGGAAGAGCAGACTGACCCCATTTTGTCAAAGTAACACACCCAGGGAAGAGCAGACTGAACCCACTCTGTCAATGTAACACACCCAGGGAAGAACAGACTGACCCCACTCTGTCAATGTAACACATCCAGGGAAGAGCAGACTGACCCCACTCTGTCAATGTAACACACCCAGGGAAGAGCAGACTGACCCCACTCTGTAAATGTAACACACCCAGGGAAGAGCCGACTGACCTCACTCTGTCAATGTAACACACCCAGGGAAGGGCAGACTGACCCCACTCTGTCAATGTAACACACCCAGGGAAGAGCAGACTGACCTCACTCTGTCAATGTAACACACCCTGGGAAGAGCAGACTGACGCCACTCTATCAATGTACCACACTCAGGGAAGAGCAGACTGACCCCACTCTGTCAATGTAACTCAGCCAGGGAAGAGCAGACTGACCTCACTCTGTCAAAGTAACACACCCAGGGAAGAGCAGACTTACCCCACTCTGTCAATGTAACACACCCAGGGAAGAGCCGACTGACCTCACTCTGTCAAAGTAACACACCCAGGGAAGAGCAGACTTACCCCACTCTGTCAATGTAACACACCCAGGGAAGAGCAGACTGACCTCACTCTGTCAATGTAACACACCCTGGGAAGAGCAGACTGACGCCACTCTATCAATGTACCACACTCAGGGAAGAGCAGACTGACCCCACTCTGTCAATGTAACTCAGCCAGGGAAGAGCAGACTGACCTCACTCTGTCAAAGTAACACACCCAGGGAAGAGCAGACTTACCCCACTCTGTCAATGTAACACACCCAGGGAAGAGCCGACTGACCTCACTCTGTCAAAGTAACACACCCAGGGAAGAGCAGACTTACCCCACTCTGTCAATGTAACACACCCAGGGAAGAGCAGACTGACCCCACTCTGTCAAAGTAACACACCCAGGGAAGAGCAGACTGACCCCACTCTGTCAAATTAACACACCCAGGGAAGAGCAGACTGACCCCACTCTTTCAATGTAACACACCCAGGGAAGAGCAGACTGACCTCACTCTGTAAATGTAACACACCCTGGGAAGAGCAGACTGACGCCACTCTATCAATGTAGCACACTCAGGGAAGAGCAGACTGACCCCACGCTGTCAATGTAACACACTCAGGGAAGAGCAGACTGACCCCACACTGTCAATGTAACACACTCAGGGAAGAGCAGACTGACCCCACTGTGTCAGTGTAACACACGCAGGGAATAGCAGACTGACTTCACTCTGTCAATGAAACACACCCAGGGAAGAGCAGACTGACTCCACTCTGTCAATGTAACACACCCAGGGAAGAGCAGACTGACTTCACTCTGTCAATGTAACACACCCAGGGAAGAGCAGACTGACCACACTCTGTCAATGTAACACACCCAGGGAAGGGCAGACTGACCCCACCCTGTCAATGTAACAGACCCAGAGAAGGGCAGACTGACCCCACTCTGTCAATGTAACACACCCAGGGAAGAGCAGACTGACCCCACTCTGTCAAAGTAACACACCCAGGGAAGAGCAGATTGACCCCACTCTGTCAAAGTAACACACCCAGGGAAGAGCACACAGACCCCACCCTGTCAATGTAACACACCCAGGGAAGAGCAGACTGACCCCACTCTGTTAATGTAACACACCCAGGGAAGAGCAGATTGACCCCTCTCTGTCAAAGTAACACACCCAGGGAAGAGCAGACTGACCCCACTCTGTCAATGTAACACACCCAGGGAAGAGCAGACTGACCCCACTCTGTCAATGTACCACACTCAGGGAAGAGCAGACTGACCCCACTCTGTCAAAGTAACAAACCCAGGAAAGAGCAGACTGACCCCACTCTGTCAATGGAACACACCCAGGGAAGAGCAGACTGACCCCACTTTGTCAAAGTAACACACCCAGGGAAGAGCAGACTGACCCCACTCTGTCAATGGAACACACCCAGGGAAGAGCAGACTGAACCCACTCTGTCAATGTAACACACACAGGGAAGAACAGACTGACCCCACTCTGTCAATGTAACACATCCAGGGAAGAGCAGACTGACCTCACTCTGTCAATGTAACACACCCTGTGAAGAGCAGACTGACTCCACTCTATCAATGAACCACACTCAGGGAAGAGCAGACTGACCCCACGCTGTCAATGTAAAGCACCCAGGGAAGAGCAGACTGACCCCACTCTGTCAAAGTAACACACCCAGGGAAGAGCAGACTGACCCCACTCTGTCAAATTAACACACTCAGGGAAGAGCAGACTGACCCCACGCTGTCAAAGTAACACACCCAGGGAAGAGCAGACTGACCCCACTCTGTCAATGTAACACACCCAGGGAAGAGCCGACTGACCTCACTCTGTCAAAGTAACACACCCAGGGAAGAGCAGACTTACCCCACTCTGTCAATGTAACACACCCAGGGAAGAGCAGACTGACCCCACTCTGTCAAAGTAACACACCCAGGGAAGAGCAGACTGACCCCACTCTGTCAAAGTAACACACCCAGGGAAGAGCAGACTGACCCCACTCTGTCAAATTAACACACCCAGGGAAGAGCAGACTGACCCCACTCTTTCAATGTAACACACCCAGGGAAGAGCAGACTGACCTCACTCTGTCAATGTAACACACCCTGGGAAGAGCAGACTGACGCCACTCTATCAATGTAGCACACTCAGGGAAGAGCAGACTGACCCGACGCTGTCAATGTAACACACTCCGGGAAGAGCAGACTGACCCCACTCTGTCAATGTAACACACTCAGGGAAGAGCAGACTGACCCCACTGTGTCAGTGTAACACACCCAGGGAATAGCAGACTGACTTCACTCTGTCAATGTAACACACCCAGGGAAGAGCAGACTGAACCCACTCTGTCAATGTAACACACCCAGGGAAGAACAGACTGACCCCACTCTGTCAATGTAACACATCCAGGGAAGAGCAGACTGACCCCACTCTGTCAATGTAACACACCCAGGGAAGAGCAGACTGACCCCACTCTGTAAATGTAACACACCCAGGGAAGAGCCGACTGACCTCACTCTGTCAATGTAACACACCCAGGGAAGGTCAGACTGACCCCACTCTGTCAATGTAACACACCCAGGGAAGAGCAGACTGACCTCACTCTGTCAATGTAACACACCCTGGAAAGAGCAGACTGACGCCACTCTGTCAAATTAACACACCCAGGGAAGAGCAGACTGACCTCACTCTGTCAATGTAACACACCCTGGGAAGAGCAGACTGACGCCACTCTATCAATGTACCACACTCAGGGAAGAGCAGACTGACCACACGCTGTCAATGTAACGCGCCAAGGGAAGAGCAGACTGACCCCACTCTGTAAAAGTAACACACGCAGGGAAGAGCAGACTGACCCCACTCTGTCAAATTAACACACTCAGGGAAGAGCAGACTGACACCACGCTGTCAAAGTAACACACCCAGGGAAGAGCAGACTGACCCCACTCTGTCAATGTAACACACCCAGGGAAGAGCCGACTGACCTCACTCTGTCAAAGTAACACACCCAGGGAAGAGCAGACTTACCACACTCTGTCAATGTAACACACCCAGGGAAGAGCAGAATGACCCCACTCTGTCAAAGTAACACACCCAGGGAAGAGCAGACTGACCCCACTCTGTCAAAGTAACACACCCAGGGAAGAGCAGACTGACCCCACTCTGTCAAATTAACACACCCAGGGAAGAGCAGACTGACCCCACTCTTTCAATGTAACACACCCAGGGAAGAGCAGACTGACCTCACTCTGTCAATGTAACACACCCTGGGAAGAGCAGACTGACGCCACTCTATCAATGTAGCACACTCAGGGAAGAGCAGACTGACCCCACGCTGTCAATGTAACACACTCAGGGAAGAGCAGACTGACCCCACTCTGTCAATGTAACACACTCAGGGAAGAGCAGACTGACCCCGCTGTGTCAGTGTAACACACCCAGGGAATAGCAGACTGACTTCACTCTGTCAATGTAACAGACCCAGGGAAGGGCAGACTGACCCCACTCTGTCAATGTAACAGACCCAGGGAAGAGCAGACTGACCCCACTCTGTCAAAGTAACACACCCAGGGAAGAGCAGACTGACCCGACTCTGTCAATGTAACACATCCAGGGAAGAACAGACTGACCCCACTCTGTCAATTTAACACACACAGGGAAGAGCAGACTGACCCCACTCTGTCAAAGTAACACACCCAGGGAAGAGCAGACTGACCTCACTCTGTCAATGTAACACACCCTGGGAAGAGCAGACTGACGCCACTCTATCAATGTACCACACTCAGGGAAGAGCAGACTGACCCCACTCTGTCAATGTAACTCAGCCAGGGAAGAGCAGACTGACCTCACTCTGTCAAAGTAACACACCCAGGGAAGAGCAGACTTACCCCACTCTGTCAATGTAACACACCCAGGGAAGAGCCGACTGACCTCACTCTGTCAAAGTAACACACCCAGGGAAGAGCAGACTTACCCCACTCTGTCAATGTAACACACCCAGGGAAGAGCAGACTGACCCCACTCTGTCAAAGTAACACACCCAGGGAAGAGCAGACTGACCCCACTCTGTCAAATTAACACACCCAGGGAAGAGCAGACTGACCCCACTCTTTCAATGTAACACACCCAGGGAAGAGCAGACTGACCTCACTCTGTAAATGTAACACACCCTGGGAAGAGCAGACTGACGCCACTCTATCAATGTAGCACACTCAGGGAAGAGCAGACTGACCCCACGCTGTCAATGTAACACACTCAGGGAAGAGCAGACTGACCCCACACTGTCAATGTAACACACTCAGGGAAGAGCAGACTGACCCCACTGTGTCAGTGTAACACACGCAGGGAATAGCAGACTGACTTCACTCTGTCAATGTAACACACCCAGGGAAGAGCAGACTGACTCCACTCTGTCAATGTAACACACCCAGGGAAGAGCAGACTGACTTCACTCTGTCAATGTAACACACCCAGGGAAGAGCAGACTGACCACACTCTGTCAATGTAACACACCCAGGGAAGGGCAGACTGACCCCACCCTGTCAATGTAACAGACCCAGACAAGGGCAGACTGACCCCACTCTGTCAATGTAACACACCCAGGGAAGAGCAGACTGACCCCACTCTGTCAAAGTAACACACCCAGGGAAGAGCAGATTGACCCCACTCTGTCAAAGTAACACACCCAGGGAAGAGCACACAGACCCCACCCTGTCAATGTAACACACCCAGGGAAGAGCAGACTGACCCCACTCTGTTAATGTAACACACCCAGGGAAGAGCAGATTGACCCCTCTCTGTCAAAGTAACACACCCAGGGAAGAGCAGACTGACCCCACTCTGTCAAAGTAACACACCCAGGGAAGAGCAGACTGACCCCACTCTGTCAATGTACCACACTCAGGGAAGAGCAGACTGACCCCACTCTGTCAAAGTAACAAACCCAGGAAAGAGCAGACTGACACCACCCTGTCAATGTAACAGACCCAGAGAAGGGCAGACTGACCCCACTCTGTCAATGTAACACACCCAGGGAAGAGCAGACAGACCCCACTCTGTCAAAGTAACACACCCAGGCAAAAGCAGACTGACCCCACTCTGTCAAAGTAACACACCCAGGGAAGAGCACACAGACCCCACCCTGTCAATGTAACACACCCAGGGAAGAGCAGACTGACCCCACTCTGTTAATGTAACACACCCAGGGAAGAGCAGATTGACCCCTCTCTGTCAAAGTAACACACCCAGGGAAGAGCAGACTGACCCCACTCTGTCAAAGTAACACACCCAGGGAAGAGCAGACTGACCCCACTCTGTCAATGTACCACACTCAGGGAAGAGCAGACTGACCCCACTCTGTCAAAGTAACAAACCCAGGAAAGAGCAGACTGACCCCACTCTGTCAATGGAACACACCCAGGGAAGAGCAGACTGACCCCACTCTGTCAAAGTAACAGACCCAGGGAAGAGCAGACTGACCCCACTTTGTCAAAGTAACACACCCAGGGAAAAGCAGACTGAACCCACTCTGTCAATGTAACACACCCAGGGAAGAGCAGACTGACCCCACTCTGTCAATGTAACACATCCAGGGAAGAGCAGACTGACCTCACTCTGTCAATGTAACACACCCTGGGAAGAGCAGACTGACACCACTCTATCAATGAACCACACTCAGGGAAGAGCAGACTGACCCCACGCTGTCAATGTAACGCACCCAGGGAAGAGCAGACTGACCCCACTCTGTCAATGAAACACACCCTGGGAAGAGCAGACTGACCCCACTGTGTCAGTGTAACACACCCAGGGAACAGCAGACTGACTTCACTCAGTCAATGTAACACACCCAGGGAAGAGCAGACTGACTCCACTCTGTCAATGTAACACACCCAGGGAAGAGCAGACTGACTCCACTCTGTCAATGTAACACACCCAGGGAAGAGCAGACTGACTTCACTCTGTCAATGTAACACACCCAGGGAAGAGCAGACTGACCAGACTCTGTCAATGTAACACACCCAGGGAAGGGCAGACTGACCCCACCCTGTCAATGTAACACACCCAGAGAAGGGCAGACTGACCCCACTCTGTCAATGTAACACACCCAGGGAAGAGCAGACTGACCCCACTCTGTCAAAGTCACACACCCGGGGAAGAGCACACAGACCCCACCCTGTCAATGTAACACACCCAGGGAAGAGCAGACTGACCCCACTCTGTCAATGTAACACACCCAGGGAAGAGCAGACTGACCCCACTCTGTCAATGTAACACACACAGGGAAGAGCAGACTGACCCCACTCTGTCAAAGTAACACACCCAGGGAAGAGCAGACTGACCCCGCTATGTCAATGTAACACACCCAGGGAAGAGCAGACGGACCCCGCTCTGTCAAAGTAACACACCCAGCGAAGAGCAGACTGACCCCACTCTGTCAATGTAACACATCCAGGGAAGAGCAGACTGACCTCACTCTGTCAATGTAACACACCCTGGGAAGAGCAGACTGACACCACTCTATCAATGAACCACACTCAGGGAAGAGCAGACTGACCCCACGCTGTCAATGTAACGCACCCAGGGAAGAGCAGACTGACCCCACTCTGTCAATGAAACACACCCTGGGAAGAGCAGACTGACCCCACTGTGTCAGTGTAACACACCCAGGGAACAGCAGACTGACTTCACTCAGTCAATGTAACACACCCAGGGAAGAGCAGACTGACTCCACTCTGTCAATGTAACACACCCAGGGAAGAGCAGACTGACTCCACTCTGTCAATGTAACACACCCAGGGAAGAGCAGACTGACTTCACTCTGTCAATGTAACACACCCAGGGAAGAGCAGACTGACCAGACTCTGTCAATGTAACACACCCAGGGAAGGGCAGACTGACCCCACCCTGTCAATGTAACACACCCAGAGAAGGGCAGACTGACCCCACTCTGTCAATGTAACACACCCAGGGAAGAGCAGACTGACCCCACTCTGTCAAAGTCACACACCCGGGGAAGAGCACACAGACCCCACCCTGTCAATGTAACACACCCAGGGAAGAGCAGACTGACCCCACTCTGTCAATGTAACACACCCAGGGAAGAGCAGACTGACCCCACTCTGTCAATGTAACACACACAGGGAAGAGCAGACTGACCCCACTCTGTCAAAGTAACACACCCAGGGAAGAGCAGACTGACCCCGCTCTGTCAAAGTAACACACACAGGGAAGAGCAGACTGACCCCACTTTGTCAAAGTAACACACCCAGGGAAGAGCAGACTGACCCCACTCTGTCAAAGTAACACACCCAGGGAAGAGCAGACTGACCCAACTCTGTCAAATTAACACACCCAGGGAAGAGCAGACTGACCCCACTCTGTCAAAGTAACACACCCAGGGAAGAGCAGACTGACCCCACTCTGTCAATGTAACACACCCAGGGAAGAACAGACTGACCCCACTCTGTCAATGTACCACACTCAGGGAAGAGCAGACTGACCCCACTCTGTCAAAGTAACACACCCAGGAAAGAGCAGACTGACCCCACTCTGTCAAAGTAACACACCCAGGGAAGAGCAGACTGACCCCACTCTGTCAAAGTAACACACCCAGGGAAGAGCAGACTGACCCCACTTTGTCAAAGTAACACACCCAGGGAAGAGCAGACTGCCCTCACTCTGTCAATGTAACACACCCAGAGAAGAGCAGACTGACCTCACTCTGTCAAAGAAACACACCCAGGGAAGAACAGACTGACCCCACTCTGTCAATGTAACACACCCAGGGAAGAGCAGACTGACCCCACTCTGTCAAAGTAACACACCCAGGGAAGATCAGACTGACCCCACTGTGTCAGTGTAACACACCCAGGGAAGGGCAGACTGACTTCACTCTGTCAATGTAACACACCCAGGGAAGAGCAGACTGACTCCACTCTGTCAATGTAACACACCCAGGGAAGAGCAGACTGACTCCACTCTGTCAATGTAACACACTCAGGGAAGAGCAGACTGACCCCACTGTGTCAGTGTAACACACCCAGGGAATAGCAGACTGACTTAACTCTGTCAATGTAACACGCCCAGGAAAGAGCAGACTGACTCCACTCTGTCAATGTAACTCACCCAGGGAAGAGCTGACTGACTTCACTCTGTCAATGTAACACACCCAGGGAAGAGCAGACTGACCACACTCTGTCAATGTAACACACCCAGGGAAGGGCAGACTCACCCCACTCTGTCAATGTAACAGACCCACGGAAGGGCAGACTGACCCCACTCTGTCAATGTAACACACCCATGGAAGAGCAGACTGACTCCACTCTGTCAATGTAACACACCCAGGGAAGAGCAGACTGACTCCACTCTGTCAATCTAACACACCCAGGGAAGAGCAGACTGACCCCACTCTGTCAATGTAACACACCCAGGGAAGAGCAGAATGACCCCACTCTGTCAATGTAACACACCCAGGGAAGGGCAGACTGACCCCACTCTGTCAATGTAACAGACCCAGGGAAGAGCAGACTGACCCCACTCTGTCAAAGTAACACACCCAGGGAAGAGCAGACTGACCCCACTCTGTCAATGTAACACATCCAGGGAAGAACAGACTGACCCCACTCTGTCAATTTAACACACACAGGGAAGAGCAGACTGACCCCACTCTGTCAAAGTAACACACCCAGGGAAGAGCAGACTGACCCCACTCTGTCAAAGTAACAGACCCAGGGAAGAGCAGACTGACCCCACTCTGTCAAAGAGACACACCCAGGAAAGAGCAGACTGACCCCATTTTGTCAAAGTAACACACCCAGGGAAGAACAGACTGACCCCACTCTGTCAATGTAACACATCCAGGGAAGAGCAGACTGACCCCACTCTGTCAATGTAACACACCCAGGGAAGAGCAGACTGACCCCACTCTGTAAATGTAACACACCCAGGGAAGAGCCGACTGACCTCACTCTGTCAATGTAACACACCCAGGGAAGGGCAGACTGACCCCACTCTGTCAATGTAACACACCCAGGGAAGAGCAGACTGACGCCACTCTGTCAAATTAACACACCCAGGGAAGAGCAGACTGACCTCACTCTGTCAATGTAACACACCCTGGGAAGAGCAGACTGACGCCACTCTATCAATGTACCACACTCAGGGAAGAGCAGACTGACCACACGCTGTCAATGTAAAGCGCCAAGGGAAGAGCAGACTGACCCCACTCTGTCAATGTAACTCAGCCAGGGAAGAGCAGACTGACGCCACTCGATCAATGTACCACACTCAGGGAAGAGCACACTGACCCCACGCTGTCAATGTAACACACCCAGGGAAGAGCAGACTGACCCCACTCTGTCAATGAAACACACCCTGGGAAGAGCAGACTGACCCCACTCTGTCAATGTCACACACCCAGGGATGAGCAGACTGACCCCACTCTGTCAAAGTAACACACCCAGGGAAGAGCAGACTGACCCCACTCTGTCAATGTAACACACCCAGGGAAGAACAGACTGACCCCACTCTGTCAATGTACCACACCCTGGAAAGAGCAGACTGACCCCACTCTGTCAAAGTAACACAGCCAGGGAAGAGCAGACTGACCCCACTCTGTCAAAGTAACACACCCAGGGAAGAGCAGACTGACCCCACTTTGTCAAAGTAACAGACCCAGGGAAGAGCAGACTGACTCCACTCTGTCAATGTAACACACCCAGGGAAGAACAGACTGACCCCACTCTGTCAATGTAACACATCCAGGGAAGAGCAGACTGACCCCACTCTGTCAATGTAACACACCCAGGGAAGAGCAGACTGACCTCACTCTGTCAAAGTAACACACCCAGGGAACATCAGACTGACCCCATTCTGTCAATGTAACACACCCAGGGAAGAGCAGACTGACCTCACTCTGTCAAAGTAACACACCCAGGGAAGAGCAGACTGACCCCACTCTGTCAATGTAACACACCCAGGGAAGAGCAGACTGACCCCACTCTGTAAAACTAACACACCCAGGGAAGAGCAGACTGACCCCACTCTGTCAAAGTAACACACCCAGGAAGAGCAGACTGACCCCACTCTGTCAAATCAACACACCCAGGGAAGAGCAGACTGACCCCACTCTTTCAATGTAACACACCCAGGGAAGAGCAGACTGACCTCACTCTGTCAATGTAACACACCCTGGGAAGAGCAGACTGACGCCACTCTATCAATATACCACACTCAGGGAAGAGCAGACTGACCCCACGCTGTCAATGTAACGCACCAAGGGAAGAGCACACTGACCCCACTCTGTCAATGTAACTCAGCCAGGGAAGAGCAGACTGACGCCACTCTATCAATGTACCACACTCAGGGAAGAGCAGACTGACCCCATTCTGTCAATGTAACACACCCAGGGAAGAGCAGACTGACCCCACTCTGTCAATGAAACACACCCTGGGAAGAGCAGACTGACCCCACTCTGTCAATGTAACACACCCAGGGATGAGCAGACTGACCCCACTCTGTCAATGTAACACACTCAGGGAAGAGCAGACTGACTCCACTCTGTAAATGTAACACACCCAGGGAAGAGCAGACTGACCCCACTGTGTCAGTGTAACACACCCAGGGAATAGCAGACTGACTTCACTCTGTCAATGTAACACACCCAGGAAAGAGCAGACTGACTCCACTCTGTCAATGTAACACACCCAGGGAAGAGCAGACTGACCACACTCTGTCAATGTAACACACCCAGGGAAGAGCAGACTGACCCCACTCTGGCAATGTAACAGACCCAGGGAAGGGCAGACTGAACCCACTCTGTCAATGTAACAGACCCAGGGAAGGGCAGACTGACCCCACTCTGTCAATGTAACACTCCCAGGGAAGAGCAGACTGTCTCCACTCTGTCAATGTAACACACCCAGGGAAGGGCAGACTGACGCCACTCTATCAATATACCACACTCAGGGAAGAGCAGACTGACCCCACTGTGTCAGTGTAACACACCCAGGGAATGGCAGACTGACTTCACTCTGTCAATGTAACACACCCAGGGAAGAGCAGACTGACTCTACTCTGTCAATGTAACACATCCAGGGAAGAGCAGACTGACCCCACTCTGTAAATGTAACACGCCCAGGGAAGAGCAGACTGACCACACTCTGTCAAAGTAACACACCCAGGGAAGAGCACACAGACCCCACCCTGTCAATGTAACACACCCAGGGAAGAGCAGACTGACCCCACTCTGTTAATGTAACACACCCAGGGAAGAGCAGATTGACCCCACTCTGTCAATGTACCACACTCAGGGAAGAGCAGACTGACCCCACTCTTTCAATGTAACACACCCAGGGAAGAGCAGACTGACCTCACTCTGTCAATGTAACACACCCTGGAAGAGCAGACTGACGCCACTCTATCAATATACCACACTCAGGGAAGAGCAGACTGACCCCACTCTGTCAAAGAAACACACCCAGGGAAGAGCAGACTGACCCCACTTTGTCAAAGTAACACACCCAGGGAAGAGCAGACTGAACCCACTCTGTCAATGTAACACACCCAGAGAAGAGCAGACTGACCTCACTCTGTCAAAGAAACACACCCAGGGAAGAACAGACTGACCCCACTCTGTCAATGTAACACACCCAGGGAAGAGCAGACTGACCCCACTCTGTCAAAGTAACACACCCAGGGAAGATCAGACTGACCCCACTGTGTCAGTGTAACACACCCAGGGAAGGGCAGACTGACTTCACTCTGTCAATGTAACACACCCAGGGAAGAGCAGACTGACTCCACTCTGTCAATGTAACACACCCAGGGAAGAGCAGACTGACTCCACTCTGTCAATGTAACACACTCAGGGAAGAGCAGACTGACCCCACTGTGTCAGTGTAACACACCCAGGGAATAGCAGACTGACTTCACTCTGTCAATGTAACACGCCCAGGGAAGAGCAGACTGACCACACTCTGTCAAAGTAACACACCCAGGGAAGAGCACACAGACCCCACCCTGTCAATGTAACACACCCAGGGAAGAGCAGACTGACCCCACTCTGTTAATGTAACACACCCAGGGAAGAGCAGATTGACCCCTCTCTGTCAAAGTAACACACCCAGGGAAGAGCAGACTGACCCCACTCTGTCAAAGTAACACACCCAGGGAAGAGCAGACTGACCCCACTCTGTCAATGTACCACACTCAGGGAAGAGCAGACTGACCCCACTCTGTCAAAGTAACAAACCCAGGAAAGAGCAGACTGACACCACCCTGTCAATGTAACAGACCCAGAGAAGGGCAGACTGACCCCACTCTGTCAATGTAACACACCCAGGGAAGAGCAGACAGACCCCACTCTGTCAAAGTAACACACCCAGGCAAAAGCAGACTGACCCCACTCTGTCAAAGTAACACACCCAGGGAAGAGCAGACAGACCCCACCCTGTCAATGTAACACACCCAGGGAAGAGCAGATTGACCCCTCTCTGTCAAAGTAACACACCCAGGGAAGAGCAGACTGACCCCACTCTGTCAAAGTAACACACCCAGGGAAGAGCAGACTGACACCACTCTGTCAATGTACCACACTCAGGGAAGAGCAGACTGACCCCACTCTGTCAAAGTAACAAACCCAGGAAAGAGCAGACTGACCCCACTCTGTCAATGGAACACACCCAGGGAAGAGCAGACTGACCCCACTCTGTCAAAGTAACACACCCAGGGAAGAGCAGACTGACCCCACTTTGTCAAAGTAACACACCCAGGGAAAAGCAGACTGAACCCACTCTGTCAATGTAACACACCCAGGGAAGAGCGGACTGACCCCACTCTGTCAATGTAACACATCCAGGGAAGAGCAGACTGACCTCACTCTGTCAATGTAACACACCCTGGGAAGAGCAGACTGACACCACTCTATCAATGAACCACACTCAGGGAAGAGCAGACTGACCCCACGCTGTCAATGTAATGCACCCAGGGAAGAGCAGACTGACCCCACTCTGTCAATGAAACACACCCTGGGAAGAGCAGACTGACCCCACTGTGTCAGTGTAACACACCCAGGGAACAGCAGACTGACTTCACTCAGTCAATGTAACACACCCAGGGAAGAGCAGACTGACTCCACTCTGTCAATGTAACACACCCAGGGAAGAGCAGACTGACTCCACTCTGTCAATGTAACACACCCAGGGAAGAGCAGACTGACTTCACTCTGTCAATGTAACACACCCAGGGAAGAGCAGACTGACCAGACTCTGTCAATGTAACACACCCAGGGAAGGGCAGACTGACCCCACCCTGTCAATGTAACAGACCCAGAATAGGGCAGACTGACCCCACTCTGTCAATGTAACACACCCAGGGAAGAGCAGACTGACCCCACTCTGTCAAAGTAACACACCCAGGGAAGAGCAGACTGACCCCACTCTGTCAAAGTCACACACCCGGGGAAGAGCACACAGACCCCACCCTGTCAATGTAACACACCCAGGGAAGAGCAGACTGACCCCACTCTGTCAATGTAACACACCCAGGGAAGAGCAGACTGACCCCACTCTGTCAATGTAACACACACAGGGAAGAGCAGACTGACCCCACTCTGTCAAAGTAACACACCCAGGGAAGAGCAGACTGACCCCGCTATGTCAATGTAACACACCCAGGGAAGAGCAGACGGACCCCGCTCTGTCAAAGTAACACACCCAGCGAAGAGCAGACTGACCCCACTCTGTCAATGTAACACACACAGGGAAGAGCAGACTGACCCCACTTTGTCAAAGTAACACACCCAGGGAAGAGCAGACTGACCCCACTCTGTCAAAGTAACACACCCAGGGAAGAGCAGACTGACCCAACTCTGTCAAATTAACACACCCAGGGAAGAGCAGACTGACCCCACTCTGTCAAAGTAACACACCCAGGGAAGAGCAGACTGACCCCACTCTGTCAATGTAACACACCCAGGGAAGAACAGACTGACCCCACTCTGTCAATGTACCACACTCAGGGAAGAGCAGACTGACCCCACTCTGTCAAAGTAACACACCCAGGAAAGAGCAGACTGACCCCACTCTGTCAAAGTAACACACCCAGGGAAGAGCAGACTGACCCCACTCTGTCAAAGTAACACACCCAGGGAAGAGCAGACTGACCCCACTTGGTCAAAGTAACACACCCAGGGAAGAGCAGACTGCCCTCACTCTGTCAATGTAACACACCCAGAGAAGAGCAGACTGACCTCACTCTGTCAAAGAAACACACCCAGGGAAGAACAGACTGACCCCACTCTGTCAATGTAACACACCCAGGGAAGATCAGACTGACCCCACTGTGTCAGTGTAACACACCCAGGGAAGGGCAGACTGACTTCACTCTGTCAATGTAACACACCCAGGGAAGAGCAGACTGACTCCACTCTGTCAATGTAACACACCCAGGGAAGAGCAGACTGACTCCACTCTGTCAATGTAAAACACTCAGGGAAGAGCAGACTGACCCCACTGTGTCAGTGTAACACACCCAGGGAATAGCAGACTGACTTAACTCTGTCAATGTAACACGCCCAGGAAAGAGCAGACTGACTCCACTCTGTCAATGTAACTCACCCAGGGAAGAGCTGACTGACTTCACTCTGTCAATGTAACACACCCAGGGAAGAGCAGACTGACCACACTCTGTCAATGTAACACACCCAGGGAAGGGCAGACTGACCCCACTCTGTCAATGTAACAGACCCACGGAAGGGCAGACTGACCCCACTCTGTCAATGTAACACACCCATGGAAGAGCAGACTGACTCCACTCTGTCAATGTAACACACCCAGGGAAGAGCAGACTGACTCCACTCTGTCAATCTAACACACCCAGGGAAGAGCAGACTGACCCCACTCTGTCAATGTAACACACCCAGGGAAGAGCAGAATGACCCCACTCTGTCAATGTAACACACCCAGGGAAGGGCAGACTGACCCCACTCTGTCAATGTAACAGACCCAGGGAAGAGCAGACTGACCCCACTCTGTCAAAGTAACACACCCAGGGAAGAGCAGACTGACCCCACTCTGTCAATGTAACACATCCAGGGAAGAACAGACTGACCCCACTCTGTCAATTTAACACACACAGGGAAGAGCAGACTGACCCCACTCTGTCAAAGTAACACACCCAGGGAAGAGCAGACTGACCCCACTCTGTCAAAGTAACAGACCCAGGGAAGAGCAGACTGACCCCACTCTGTCAAAGAAACACACCCAGGGAAGAGCAGACTGACCCCATTGTGTCAAAGTAACACACCCAGGGAAGAACAGACTGACCCCACTCTGTCAATGTAACACATCCAGGGAAGAGCAGACTGACCCCACTCTGTCAATGTAACACACCCAGGGAAGAGCAGACTGACCCCACTCTGTCAATGTAACACACCCAGGGAAGAGCCGACTGACCTCACTCTGTCAATGTAACACACCCAGGGAAGGGCAGACTCACCCCACTCTGTCAATGTAACACACCCAGGGAAGAGCAGACTGACGCCACTCTGTCAAATTAACACACCCAGGGAAGAGCAGACTGACCTCACTCTGTCAATGTAACACACCCTGGGAAGAGCAGACTGACGCCACTCTATCAATGTACCACACTCAGGGAAGAGCAGACTGACCACACGCTGTCAATGTAAAGCGCCAAGGGAAGAGCAGACTGACCCCACTCTGTCAATGTAACTCAGCCAGGGAAGAGCAGACTGACGCCACTCGATCAATGTACCACACTCAGGGAAGAGCACACTGACCCCACGCTGTCAATGTAACACACCCAGGGAAGAGCAGACTGACCCCACTCTGTCAATGAAACACACCCTGGGAAGAGCAGACTGACCCCACTCTGTCAATGTCACACACCCAGGGATGAGCAGACTGACCCCACTCTGTCAAAGTAACACACCCAGGGAAGAGCAGACTGACCCCACTCTGTCAATGTAACACACCCAGGGAAGAACAGACTGACCCCACTCTGTCAATGTACCACACCCTGGAAAGAGCAGACTGACCCCACTCTGTCAAAGTAACACAGCCAGGGAAGAGCAGACTGACCCCACTCTGTCAAAGTAACACACCCAGGGAAGAGCAGACTGACCCCACTCTGTCAAAGTAACAGACCCAGGGAAGAGCAGACTGACTCCACTCTGTCAATGTAACACACCCAGGGAAGAACAGACTGACCCCACTCTGTCAATGTAACACATCCAGGGAAGAGCAGACTGACCCCACTCTGTCAATGTAACACACCCAGGGAAGAGCAGACTGACCTCACTCTGTCAAAGTAACACACCCAGGGAACATCAGACTGACCCCATTCTGTCAATGTAACACACCCAGGGAAGAGCAGACTGACCTCACTCTGTCAAAGTAACACACCCAGGGAAGAGCAGACTGACCCCACTCTGTCAATGTAACACACCCAGGGAAGAGCAGACTGACCCCACTCTGTAAAACTAACACACCCAGGGAAGAGCAGACTGACCCCACTCTGTCAAAGTAACACACCCAGGAAGAGCAGACTGACCCCACTCTGTCAAATCAACACACCCAGGGAAGAGCAGACTGACCCCACTCTTTCAATGTAACACACCCAGGGAAGAGCAGACTGACCTCACTCTGTCAATGTAACACACCCTGGGAAGAGCAGACTGACGCCACTCTATCAATATACCACACTCAGGGAAGAGCAGACTGACCCCACGCTGTCAATGTAACGCACCAAGGGAAGAGCACACTGACCCCACTCTGTCAATGTAACTCAGCCAGGGAAGAGCAGACTGACGCCACTCTATCAATGTACCACACTCAGGGAAGAGCAGACTGACCCCATTCTGTCAATGTAACACAGCCAGGGAAGAGCAGACTGACCCCATTCTGTCAATGAAACACACCCTGGGAAGAGCAGACTGACCCCACTCTGTCAATGTAACACACCCAGGGATGAGCAGACTGACCCCACTCTGTCAATGTAACACACTCAGGGAAGAGCAGACTGACTCCACTCTGTAAATGTAACACACCCAGGGAAGAGCAGACTGACCCCACTGTGTCAGTGTAACACACCCAGGGAATAGCAGACTGACTTCACTCTGTCAATGTAACACACCCAGGAAAGAGCAGACTGACTCCACTCTGTCAATGTAACACACCCAGGGAAGAGCAGACTGACCACACTCTGTCAATGTAACACACCCAGGGAAGAGCAGACTGACCCCACTCTGTCAATGTAACAGACCCAGGGAAGGGCAGACTGAACCCACTCTGTCAATGTAACAGACCCAGGGAAGGGCAGACTGACCCCACTCTGTCAATGTAACACTCCCAGGGAAGAGCAGACTGTCTCCACTCTGTCAATGTAACACACCCAGGGAAGGGCAGACTGACGCCACTCTATCAATATACCACACTCAGGGAAGAGCTGACTGACCCCACTGTGTCAGTGTAACACACCCAGGGAATGGCAGACTGACTTCACTCTGTCAATGTAACACACCCAGGGAAGAGCAGACTGACTCCACTCTGTCAATGTAACACATCCAGGGAAGAGCAGACTGACCCCACTCTGTAAATGTAACACACCCAGGGAAGAGCAGACTGACCCCACTCTTTCAATGTAACACACCCAGGGAAGAGCAGACTGACCTCACTCTGTCAATATAACACACCCTGGAAGAGCAGACTGACGCCACTCTATCAATATACCACACTCAGGGAAGAGCAGACTGACCCCACTCTGTCAAAGAAACACACCCAGGGAAGAACAGACTGACCCCACTCTGTCAATGTAACACACACAGGGAAGAACAGACTGACCCCACTCTGTCAATGTACCACACTCAGGGAAGAGCAGACTGACCCCACTCTGTCAAAGTAACACACCCAGGAAAGAGCAGACTGAACCCACTCTGTCAAAGTAACACACCCAGGGAAGAGCAGACTGACCCCACTCTGTCAAAGTAACACACCCAGGGAAGAGCAGACTGACCCCACTTTGTCAAAGTAACACACCCAGGGAAGAGCAGACTGAACCCACTCTGTCAATGTAACACACCCAGAGAAGAGCAGACTGACCTCACTCTGTCAAAGAAACACACCCAGGGAAGAACAGACTGACCCCACTCTGTCAATGTAACACACCCAGGGAAGAGCAGACTGACCCCACTCTGTCAAAGTAACACACCCAGGGAAGATCAGACTGACCCCACTGTGTCAGTGTAACACACCCAGGGAAGGGCAGACTGACTTCACTCTGTCAATGTAACACACCCAGGGAAGAGCAGACTGACTCCACTCTGTCAATGTAACACACCCAGGGAAGAGCAGACTGACTCCACTCTGTCAATGTAACACACTCAGGGAAGAGCAGACTGACCCCACTGTGTCAGTGTAACACACCCAGGGAATAGCAGACTGACTTCACTCTGTCAATGTAACACGCCCAGGGAAGAGCAGACTGACCACACTCTGTCAATGTAACACACCCAGGGAAGGGCAGACTGACCCCACTCTGTCAATGTAACAGACCCAGGGAAGGGCAGACTGACCCCACTCTGTCAATGTAACACACCCATGGAAGAGCAGACTGACTCCACTCTGTCAATGTAACACACCCAGGGAAGAGCAGACTGACTCCACTCTGTCAATCTAACAGACCCAGGGAAGAGCAGACTGACCCCACTGTGTCAGTGTAACACACCCAGGGAAGAGCAGACTGACCCCACTCTGTCAATGTAACACACCCAGGGAAGAGCAGAATGACCCCACTCTGTCAATGTAACAGACCCAGGGAAGGGCAGACTGACCCCACTCTGTCAATGTAACAGACCCAGGGAAGAGCAGACTGACCCCACTCTGGCAAAGTAACACACCCAGGGAAGAGCAGACTGACCCCACTCTGTCAATGTAACACATCCAGGGAAGAACAGACTGACCCCACTCTGTCAATTTAACACACACAGGGAAGAGCAGACTGACCCCACTCTGTCAAAGTAACACACCCAGGGAAGAGCAGACTGACCCGACTCTGTCAAAGTAACACACCCAGGGAAGAGCAGACTGACCCCACTCTGTCAAAGAAACACACCCAGGGAAGAGCAGACTGACCCCATTTTGTCAAAGTAACACACCCAGGGAAGAGCAGACTGAACCCACTCTGTCAATGTAACACACCCAGGGAAGAACAGACTGACGCCACTCTGTCAATGTAACACATCCAGGGAAGAGCAGACTGACCCCACTCTGTCAATGTAACACACCCAGGGAAGAGCAGACTGACCCCACTCTGTAAATGTAACACACCCAGGGAAGAGCAGACTGACCCCACTCTGTAAATGTAACACACCCAGGGAAGAGCCGACTGACCTCAGTCTGTCAATGTAACACACCCAGGGAAGGGCAGACTGACCCCACTCTGTCAATGTAACACACCCAGGGAAGAGCAGACTGACCTCACTCTGTCAATGTAACACACCCTGGGAAGAGCAGACTGACGCCACTCTGTCAAATTAACACACCCAGGGAAGAGCAGACTGACCTCACTCTGTCAATGTAACACACCCTGGGAAGAGCAGACTGACGCCACTCTATCAATGTACCACACTCAGGGAAGAGCAGACTGACCCCACGCTGTCAATGTAACGCGCCAAGGGAAGAGCAGACTGACCCCACTCTGTCAATGTAACTCAGCCAGGGAAGAGCAGACTGACGCCACTCGATCAATGTACCACACTCATGGAAGAGCACACTGACCCCACGCTGTCAATGTAACACACCCAGGGAAGAGCAGACTGACCCCACTCTGTCAATGAAACACACCCTGGGAAGAGCAGACTGACCCCACTCTGTCAATGTCACACACCCAGGGATGAGCAGACTGACCCCACTCTGTCAAAGTAACACACCCAGGGAAGAGCAGACTGACCCCACTCTGTCAATGTAACACACCCAGGGAGGAACAGACTGACCCCACTCTGTCAATGTACCACACCCTGGAAAGAGCAGACTGACCCCACTCTGTCAAAGTAACACAGCCAGGGAAGAGCAGACTGACCCCACTCTGTCAAAGTAACAGACCCAGGGAAGAGCAGACTGACCCCACTTTGTCAAAGTAACAGACCCAGGGAAGAGCAGACTGACTCCACTCTGTCAATGTAACACACCCAGGGAAGAACAGACTGACCCCACTCTGTCAATGTAACACATCCAGGGAAGAGCAGACTGACCCCACTCTGTCAATGTAACACACCCAGGGAAGAGCAGACTGACCCCACTCTGTCAAAGTAACACACCCAGGGAACATCAGACTGACCCCATTCTGTCAATGTAACACACCCAGGGAAGAGCAGACTGACTCCACTCTGTCAATGTAACACACCCAGGGAAGAGCAGACTGACTCCACTCTGTCAAAGTAACACACCCAGGGAAGAGCAGACTGACCCCACTGTGTCAATGTAACACACCCAGGGAAGAGCAGACTGACCCCACTCTGTAAAACTAACACACCCAGGGAAGAGCAGACTGACCCCACTCTGTCAAAGTAACACACCCAGGGAAGAGCAGACTGACCCCACTCTGTCAAATCAACACACCCAGGGAAGAGCAGACTGACCCACTCTTTCAATGTAACACACACAGGGAAGAGCAGACTGACCTCACTCTGTCAATGTAACACACCCTGGGAAGAGCAGACTGACGCCACTCTATCAATATACCACACTCAGGGAAGAGCAGACTGACCCCACGCTGTCAATGTAACGCACCAAGGGAAGAGCACACTGACCCCACTCTGTCAATGTAACTCAGCCAGGGAAGAGCAGACTGACGCCACTCTATCAATGTACCACACTCAGGGAAGAGCAGACTGACCCCATTCTGTCAATGTAACACACCCAGGGAAGAGCAGACTGACCCCACTCTGTCAATGAAACACACCCCGGGAAGAGCAGACTGACCCCACTCTGTCAATGTAACACACCCAGGGATGAGCAGACTGACCCCACTCTGTCAATGTAACACACTCAGGGAAGAGCAGACTGACCCCACTGTGTCAGTGTAACACACCCAGGGAACAGCAGACAGACTTCACTCTGTCAATGTAACACACCCAGGGAAGAGCAGACTGACTCCACTCTGTCAATGTAACACATCCAGGGAAGAGCAGACTGACTCCACTCTGTAAATGTAACACACCCAGGGAAGAGCAGACTGACCCCACTGTGTCAGTGTAACACACCCAGGGAATAGCAGACTGACTTCACTCTGTCAATGTAACACACCCAGGAAAGAGCAGACTGACTCCACTCTGTCAATGTAACACACCCAGGGAAGAGCAGACTGACCACACTCTGTCAATGTAACACACCCAGGGAAGAGCAGACTGACCCCACTCTGTCAATGTAACACACCCAGGGAAGGGCAGACTGACCCCACTCTGTCAATGTAACAGACCCAGGGAAGGGCAGACTGACCCCACTCTGTCAATGTAACACTCCCAGGGAAGAGCTGACTGTCTCCACTCTGTCAATGTAACACACCCAGGGAAGGGCAGACTGACTCCACTCTGTCAATGTAACACACCCAGGGAAGAGCAGACTGACCCCACTCTGTCAATGTAACACACCCAGGGAAGAGCAGAATGACCCCACTCTGTCAATGTAACACACCCAGGGAAGAGCAGACTGACCCCACTCTGTCAATGTAACAGACCCAGGGAAGAGCAGACTGACCCCACTCTGTCAATGTAACACACCCAGGGAAGAGCAGACTGACCCCACTCTGTCAATGTAACACACGCAGGGAAGAGCAGACTGACCCCACTCTGTCAATGTAACACACCCAGGGAAGAGCAGACTGACCCCACTCTGTCAAAGTAACACACCCAGGGAAGATCAGACTGACCCCACTGTGTCAGTGTAACACACCCAGGGAAGGGCAGAATGACTTCACTCTGTCAATGTAACACACCCAGGGAAGAGCAGACTGACTCCACTCTGTCAATGTAACACACCCAGGGAAGAGCAGACTGACTCCACTCTGTCAATGTAACACACTCAGGGAAGAGCAGACTGAGCCCACTGTGTCAGTGTAACACACCCAGGGAATAGCAGACTGACTTCACTCTGTCAATGTAACACGCCCAGGGAAGAGCAGACTGACTCCACTCTGTCAATGTAACTCACCCAGGGAAGAGCTGACTGACTTCACTCTGTCAATGTAACACACCCAGGGAAGAGCAGACTGACCCCACTCTGTCAAAGTAACACACCCAGGGAACATCAGACTGACCCCATTCTGTCAATGTAACACACCCAGGGAAGAGCAGACTGACCTCACTCTGTCAAAGTAACACACCCAGGGAAGAGCAGACTGACCCCACTCTGTCAATGTAACACACCCAGGGAAGAGCAGACTGACTCCACTCTGTCAATCTAACACACCCAGGGAAGAGCAGACTGACCCCACTCTGTCAATGTAACACACCCAGGGAAGAGCAGAATGACCGCACTCTGTCAATGTAACAGACCTAGGGAAGGGCAGACTGACCCCACTCTGTCAATGTAACAGACCCAGGGAAGAGCAGACTGACCCCACTCTGGCAAAGTAACACACCCAGGGAAGAGCAGACTGACCCCACTCTGTCAATGTAACACATCCAGGGAAGAACAGACTGACCCCACTCTGTCAATTTAACACACACAGGGAAGAGCAGACTGACCCCACTCTGTCAAAGTAACACACCCAGGGAAGAGCAGACTGACCCGACTTTGTCAAAGTAACACACCCAGGGAAGAGCAGACTGACCCCACTCTGTCAAAGAAACACACCCAGGGAAGAGCAGACTGACCCCATTTTGTCAAAGTAACACACCCAGGGAAGAGCAGACTGAACCCACTCTGTCAATGTAACACACCCAGGGAAGAACAGACTGACCCCACTCTGTCAATGTAACACATCCAGGGAAGAGCAGACTGACCCCACTCTGTCAATGTAACACACCCAGGGAAGAGCCGACTGACCTCAGTCTGTCAATGTAACACACCCAGGGAAGGGCAGACTGACCCCACTCTGTCAATGTAACACACCCAGGGAAGAGCAGACTGACCTCACTCTGTCAATGTAACACACCCTGGGAAGAGCAGACTGACGCCACTCTGTCAAATTAACACACCCAGGGAAGAGCAGACTGACCTCACTCTGTCAATGTAACACACCCTGGGAAGAGCAGACTGACGCCACTCTATCAATGTACCACACTCAGGGAAGAGCAGACTGACCCCACGCTGTCAATGTAACGCGCCAAGGGAAGAGCAGACTGACCCCACTCTGTCAATGTAACTCAGCCAGGGAAGAGCAGACTGACGCCACTCGATCAATGTACCACACTCATGGAAGAGCACACTGACCCCACGCTGTCAATGTAACACACCCAGGGAAGAGCAGACTGACCCCACTCTGTCAATGAAACACACCCTGGGAAGAGCAGACTGACCCCATTCTGTCAATGTCACACACCCAGGGATGAGCAGACTGACCCCACTCTGTCAAAGTAACACACCCAGGGAAGAGCAGACTGACCCCACTCTGTCAATGTAACACACCCAGGGAGGAACAGACTGACCCCACTCTGTCAATGTACCACACCCTGGAAAGAGCAGACTGACCCCACTCTGTCAAAGTAACACAGCCAGGGAAGAGCAGACTGACCCCACTCTGTCAAAGTAACAGACCCAGGGAAGAGCAGACTGACCCCACTTTGTCAAAGTAACAGACCCAGGGAAGAGCAGACTGACTCCACTCTGTCAATGTAACACACCCAGGGAAGAACAGACTGACCCCACTCTGTCAATGTAACACATCCAGGGAAGAGCAGACTGACCCCACTCTGTCAATGTAACACACCCAGGGAAGAGCAGACTGACCCCACTCTGTCAAAGTAACACACCCAGGGAACATCAGACTGACCCCATTCTGTCAATGTAACACACCCAGGGAAGAGCAGACTGACTCCACTCTGTCAATGTAACACACCCAGGGAAGAGCAGACTGACTCCACTCTGTCAAAGTAACACACCCAGGGAAGAGCAGACTGACCCCACTGTGTCAATGTAACACACCCAGGGAAGAGCAGACTGACCCCACTCTGTAAAACTAACACACCCAGGGAAGAGCAGACTGACCCCACTCTGTCAAAGTAACACACCCAGGGAAGAGCAGACTGACCCCACTCTGTCAAATCAACACACCCAGGGAAGAGCAGACTGACCCACTCTTTCAATGTAACACACACAGGGAAGAGCAGACTGACCTCACTCTGTCAATGTAACACACCCTGGGAAGAGCAGACTGACGCCACTCTATCAATATACCACACTCAGGGAAGAGCAGACTGACCCCACGCTGTCAATGTAACGCACCAAGGGAAGAGCACACTGACCCCACTCTGTCAATGTAACTCAGCCAGGGAAGAGCAGACTGACGCCACTCTATCAATGTACCACACTCAGGGAAGAGCAGACTGACCCCATTCTGTCAATGTAACACACCCAGGGAAGAGCAGACTGACCCCACTCTGTCAATGAAACACACCCCGGGAAGAGCAGACTGACCCCACTCTGTCAATGTAACACACCCAGGGATGAGCAGACTGACCCCACTCTGTCAATGTAACACACTCAGGGAAGAGCAGACTGACCCCACTGTGTCAGTGTAACACACCCAGGGAACAGCAGACTGACTTCACTCTGTCAATGTAACACACCCAGGGAAGAGCAGACTGACTCCACTCTGTCAATGTAACACATCCAGGGAAGAGCAGACTGACTCCACTCTGTAAATGTAACACACCCAGGGAAGAGCAGACTGACCCCACTGTGTCAGTGTAACACACCCAGGGAATAGCAGACTGACTTCACTCTGTCAATGTAACACACCCAGGAAAGAGCAGACTGACTCCACTCTGTCAATGTAACACACCCAGGGAAGAGCAGACTGACCACACTCTGTCAATGTAACACACCCAGGGAAGAGCAGACTGACCCCACTCTGTCAATGTAACACACCCAGGGAAGGGCAGACTGACCCCACTCTGTCAATGTAACAGACCCAGGGAAGGGCAGACTGACCCCACTCTGTCAATGTAACACTCCCAGGGAAGAGCTGACTGTCTCCACTCTGTCAATGTAACACACCCAGGGAAGGGCAGACTGACTCCACTCTGTCAATGTAACACACCCAGGGAAGAGCAGACTGACCCCACTCTGTCAATGTAACACACCCAGGGAAGAGCAGACTGACTCCACTCTGTCAATGTAACACACCCAGGGAAGAGCAGACTGACTCCACTCTGTCAATGTAACACACCCAGGGAAGAGCAGACTGACCCCACTCTGTCAATGTAACACACCCAGGGAAGAGCAGACTGACTCCACTCTGTCAATGTAACACACCCAGGGAAGAGCAGACTGACCCCACTCTGTCAATGTAACAGACCCAGGGAAGAGCAGACTGACCCCACTCTGTCAATGTAACACACCCAGGGAAGAGCAGACTGACCCCACTCTGTCAATGTAACACACCCAGGGAAGAGCAGACTGACCCCACTCTGTCAATGTAACACACCCAGGGAAGAGCAGACTGACCCCACTCTGTCAAAGTAACACACCCAGGGAAGATCAGACTGACCCCACTGTGTCAGTGTAACACACCCAGGGAAGGGCAGACTGACTTCACTCTGTCAATGTAACACACCCAGGGAAGAGCAGACTGACTCCACTCTGTCAATGTAACACACCCAGGGAAGAGCAGACTGACTCCACTCTGTCAATGTAACACACTCAGGGAAGAGCAGACTGACCCCACTGTGTCAGTGTAACACACCCAGGGAATAGCAGACTGACTTCACTCTGTCAATGTAACACGCCCAGGGAAGAGCAGACTGACTCCACTCTGTCAATGTAACTCACCCAGGGAAGAGCTGACTGACTTCACTCTGTCAATGTAACACACCCAGGGAAGAGCAGACTGACCCCACTCTGTCAAAGTAACACACCCAGGGAACATCAGACTGACCCCATTCTGTCAATGTAACACACCCAGGGAAGAGCAGACTGACCTCACTCTGTCAAAGTAACACACCCAGGGAAGAGCAGACTGACCCCACTCTGTCAATGTAACACACCCAGGGAAGAGCAGACTGACTCCACTCTGTCAATCTAACACACCCAGGGAAGAGCAGACTGACCCCACTCTGTCAATGTAACACACCCAGGGAAGAGCAGAATGACCGCACTCTGTCAATGTAACAGACCTAGGGAAGGGCAGACTGACCCCACTCTGTCAATGTAACAGACCCAGGGAAGAGCAGACTGACCCCACTCTGGCAAAGTAACACACCCAGGGAAGAGCAGACTGACCCCACTCTGTCAATGTAACACATCCAGGGAAGAACAGACTGACCCCACTCTGTCAATTTAACACACACAGGGAAAAGCAGACTGACCCCACTCTGTCAAAGTAACACACCCAGGGAAGAGCAGACTGACCCCACTCTGTCAAAGTAACACACCCAGGGAAGAGCAGACTGACCCCACTCTGTCAAAGAAACACACCCAGGGAAGAGCAGACTGACCCCATTTTGTCAAAGTAACACACCCAGGGAAGAGCAGACTGAACCCACTCTGTCAACGTAACAGACCCAGGGAAGAACAGACTGACCCCACTCTGTCAATGTAACACATCCAGGGAAGAGCAGACTGACCCCACTCTGTCAATGTAACTCACCCAGGGAAGAGCAGACTGACCCCACTCTGTCAATGTAACACACCCAGGGAAGAGCAGACTGACCCCACTCTGTAAATGTAACACACCCAGGGAAGAGCCGACTGACCTCACTCTGTCAATGTAACACACCCAGGGAAGGGCAGACTGACCCCACTCTGTCAATGTAACACACCCAGGGAAGAGCAGACTGACCTCACTCTGTCAATGTAACACACCCTGGGAAGAGCAGACTGACGCCACTCTATCAATGTACCACACTCAGGGAAGAGCAGACTGACCCCACGCTGTCAATGTAACGCGCCAAGGGAAGAGCAGACTGACCCCACTCTGTCAATGTAACTCAGCCAGGGAAGAGCAGACTGACGCCACTCGATCAATGTACCACACTCAGGGAAGAGCACACTGACCCCACGCTGTCAATGTAACACACCCAGGGAAGAGCAGACTGACCCCACTCTGTCAATGAAACACACCCTGGGAAGGGCAGACTGACCCCACTCTGTCAATGTCACACACCCAGGGATGAGCAGACTGACCCCACTCTGTCAAAGTAACACACCCAGGGAAGAGCAGACTGACCCCACTCTGTCAATGTAACGCACCCAGGGAAGAACAGACTGACCCCACTCTGTCAACGTACCAAACCCTGGAAAGAGCAGACTGACCCCACTCTGTCAAAGTAACACAGCCAGGGAAGAGCAGACTGACCCCACTCTGTCAAAGTAACACACCCAGGGAAGAGCAGACTGACCCCACTTTGTCAAAGTAACAGACCCAGGGAAGAGCAGACTGACTCCACTCTGTCAATGTAACACACCCAGGGAAGAACAGACTGACCCCACTCTGTCAATGTAACACATCCAGGAAAGAGCAGACTGACCCCACTCTGTCAATGTAACACACCCAGGGAAGAGCAGACTGACCCCACTCTGTCAAAGTAACACACCCAGGGAACATCAGACTGACCCCATTCTGTCAATGTAACACACCCAGGGAAGAGCAGACTGACCTCACTCTGTCAAAGTAACACACCCAGGGAAGAGCAGACTGACCCCACTCTGTCAATGTAACACACCCAGGGAAGAGCAGACTGACCCCACTCTGTAAAACTAACACACCCAGGGAAGAGCAGACTGATCCCACTCTGTCAAAGTAACACACCCAGGGAAGAGCAGACTGACCCCACTCTGTCAAATCAACACACCCAGGGAAGAGCAGACTGACCCCACTCTTTCAATGTAACACACCCAGGGAAGAGCAGACTGACCTCACTCTGTCAATGTAACACACCCTGGGAAGAGCAGACTGACGCCACTCTATCAATATACCACACTCAGGGAAGAGCAGACTGACCCCACGCTGTCAATGTAACGCACCAAGGGAAGAGCACACTGACCCCACTCTGTCAATGTAACTCAGCCAGGGAAGAGCAGACTGACGCCACTCTATCAATGTACCACACTCAGGGAAGAGCAGACTGACCCCATTCTGTCAATGTAACACACGAAGGGAAGAGCAGACTGACCCCACTCTGTCAATGAAACACACCCCGGGAAGAGCAGACTGACCCCACTCTGTCAATGTAACACACCCAGGGATGAGCAGACTGACCCCACTCTGTCAATGTAACACACTCAGGGAAGAGCAGACTGACCCCACTGTGTCAGTGTAACACACCCAGGGAACAGCAGACTGACTTCACTCTGTCAATGTAACACACCCAGGGAAGAGCAGACTGACTCCACTCTGTCAATGTAACACATCCAGGGAAGAGCAGACTGACTCCACTCTGTAAATGTAACACACCCAGGGAAGAGCAGACTGACCCCACTGTGTCAGTGTAACACACCCAGGGAATAGCAGATTGACTTCACTCTGTCAATGTAACACACCCAGGAAAGAGCAGACTGACTCCACTCTGTCAATGTAACACACCCAGGGAAGAGCAGACTGACCAAACTCTGTCAATGTAACACACCCAGGGAAGAGCAGACTGACCCCACTCTGTCAATGTAACAGACCCAGGGAAGGGCAGACTGACCCCACTCTGTCAATGTAACAGACCCAGGGAAGGGCAGACTGACCCCACTCTGTCAATGTAACACTCCCAGGGAAGAGCTGACTGTCTCCACTCTGTCAATGTAACACACCCAGGGAAGGGCAGACTGACTCCACTCTGTCAATGTAACACACCCAGGGAAGAGCAGACTGACCCCACTCTGTCAATGTAACACACCCAGGGAAGAGCAGAATGACCCCACTCTGTCAATGTAACACACCCAGGGAAGAGCAGACTGACCCCACTCTGTCAATGTAACAGACCCAGGGAAGAGCAGACTGACCCCACTCTGTCAATGTAACACACCCAGGGAAGAGCAGACTGACCTCACTCTGTCAAAGTAACACACCCAGGGAAGAGCAGACTGACCCCACTCTGTCAATGTAACACACCCAGGGAAGAACAGACTGACCCCACTCTGTCAATGTACCACACCCTGGAAAGAGCAGACTGACCCCACTCTGTCAAAGTAACACAGCCAGGGAAGAGCAGACTGACTCCACTCTGTCAATGTAACACACCCAGGGAAGAACAGACTGACCCCACTCTGTCAATGTATCACATCCAGGGAAGAGCAGACTGACCCCACTCTGTCAATGTAACACACCCAGGGAAGAGCAGACTGACCCCACTCTGTCAAAGTAACACACCCAGGGAACATCAGACTGACCCCATTCTGTCAATGTAACACACCCAGGGAAGAGCAGACTGACCTCACTCTGTCAAAGTAACACACCCAGGGAAGAGCAGACTGACCCCACTCTGTCAATGTAACACACCCAGGGAAGAGCAGACTGACCCCACTCTGTAAAACTAACACACCCAGGGAAGAGCAGACTGACCCCACTCTGTCAAAGTAACACACCCAGGGAAGAGCAGACTGACCCCACTCTGTCAAATCAACACACCCAGGGAAGAGCAGACTGACCCCACTCTTTCAATGTAACACACCCAGGGAAGAGCAGACTGACCTCACTCTGTCAATGTAACACACCCTGGGAAGAGCAGACTGACGCCACTCTATCAATATACCACACTCAGGGAAGAGCAGACTGACCCCACGCTGTCAATGTAACGCACCAAGGGAAGAGCACACTGACCCCACTCTGTCAATGTAACTCAGCCAGGGAAGAGCAGACTGACGCCACTCTATCAATGTACCACACTCAGGGAAGAGCAGACTGACCCCATTCTGTCAATGTAACACACCCAGGGAAGAGCAGACTGACGCCACTCTGTCAATGAAACACACCCCGGGAAGAGCAGACTGACCCCACTCTGTCAATGTAACACACCCAGGGATGAGCAGACTGACCCCACTCTGTCAATGTAACACACTCAGGGAAGAGCAGACTGACCCCACTGTGTCAGTGTAACACACCCAGGGAACAGCAGACTGACTTCACTCTGTGAATGTAACACACCCAGGGAAGAGCAGACTGACTCCACTCTGTCAATGTAACACATCCAGGGAAGAGCAGACTGACTCCACTCTGTAAATGTAACACACCCAGGGAAGAGCTGACTGACCCCACTGTGTCAGTGTAACACACCCAGGGAATAGCAGACTGACTTCACTCTGTCAATGTAACACACCCAGGAAAGAGCAGACTGACTCCACTCTGTCAATGTAACACACCCAGGGAAGAGCAGACTGACCACACTCTGTCAATGTAACACACCCAGGGAAGAGCAGACTGACCCCACTCTGTCAATGTAACAGACCCAGGGAAGGGCAGACTGACCCCACTCTGTCAATGTAACAGACCCAGGGAAGGGCAGACTGACCCCACTCTGTCAATGTAACACTCCCAGGGAAGAGCTGACTGTCTCCACTCTGTCAATGTAACACACCCAGGGAAGGGCAGACTGACTCCACTCTGTCAATGTAACACACCCAGGGAAGAGCAGACTGACCCCACGCTGTCAATGTAACACACCCAGGGAAGAGCAGAATGACCCCACTCTGTCAATGTAACACACCCAGGGAAGAGCAGACTGACCCCACTCTGTCAATGTAACAGACCCAGGGAAGAGCAGACTGACCACACTCTGTCAATGTAACACACCCAGGGAAGAGCAGACTGACCACTCTCTGTCAATGTAACACACCCAGGGAAGAGCAGACTGACCCCACTCTGACAATGTAACACACCCAGGGAAGAGCAGACTGACCCCACTCTGTCAATGTACCACACTCAGGGAAGAGCAGACTGACCCCACTCTGTCAAAGTAACACAGCCAGGGAACAGCAGACTGACCCCACTCTGTCAAAGTAACACACCCAGGGAAGAGCAGACTGACCCCACTTTGTCAAAGTAACAGACCCAGGGAAGAGCAGACTGACCCCACTCTGTCAAAGTAACACACCCAGGGAACATCAGACTGACCCCATTCTGTCAATGTTACACATCCAGGGAAGAGCAGACTGACCCCACTCTGTCAATGTAACACACCCAGAGGAAGAGCAGACTGACCCCACTCTGTAAAACTAACACACCCAGGGAAGAGCAGACTTTCCCCACTCTGTCAAAGTAACACACCCAGGGAAGAGCAGACTGACCCCACTCTGTCAAATCAACACACCCAGGGAAGAGCAGACTGAACCCACTCTTTCAATGTAACACACCCAGGGAAGAGCAGACTGACCTCACTCTGTCAATGTAACACACCCTGGGAAGAGCAGACTGACGCCACTCTATCAATATACCACACTCAGGGAAGAGCAGACTGACCCCACGCTGTCAATGTAACGCACCAAGGGAAGAGCAAACTGACCCCACTCTGTCAATGTAACTCAGCCAGGGAAGAGCAGACTGACGCCACTCTATCAATGTACCACACTCAGGGAAGAGCAGACTGACCCCATTCTGTCAAAGTCACACACCCAGGGAACAGCAGACTGACCCCACTCTGTCAATGTACCACACCCTGGGAAGAGCAGACTGACCCCACACTGTCAATTAAACACACCCTGGGAAGAGCAGACTGACCCCACTCTGTCAATGAAACACACCCTGGGAAGAGCAGACTGACCCCACTGTGTCAGTGTAACACACCCAGGGAACAACAGACTGACTTCACTCTGTCAATGTAACACACCCAGGGAAGAGCAGACTGACTCCACTCTGTCAATGTAACACATCCAGGGAAGAGCAGACTGAACCCACTGTGTCAGTGTAACACACCCAGGGAATAGCACACTGACTTGACTCTGTCAATGTAACACATCCAGGAAAGAGCAGACTTACTCCACTCTGTCAATGTAACATACCCAGGGAAGAGCAGACTGACCACACTCTGTCAATGTAACACACCCAGGGAAGAGCAGACTGACCTAACTCTGTCAATGTAACAGACCCAGGGAAGGGCAGACTGACCCCACTCTGTCAATGTAACACATCCAGGGAAGAGCAGACTGACCCCACTCTGTCAATGTAACACACCCAGGGAAGAGCAGACTGACCCCACTCTGTCAAAGTAACACACCCAGGGAACATCAGACTGACCCCATTCTGTCAATGTAACACACCCAGGGAAGAGCAGACTGACCTCACTCTGTCAAAGTAACACACCCAGGGAAGAGCAGACTGACCCCACTCTGTCAATGTAACACACCCAGGGAAGAGCAGACTGACCCCACTCTGTCAACGTAACACACCCAGGGAAGAGCAGACTGACCCCACTCTGTCAAATCAACACCCCCAGGGAAGAGCAGACTGACCCCACTCTTTCAATGTAACACACCCAGGGAAGAGCAGACTGACCTCACTCTGTCAATGTAACACACCCTGGAAGAGCAGACTGACGCCACTCTATCAATATACCACACTCAGGGAAGAGCAGACTGACCCCACTGTATCAGTGTAACACACCCAGGGAATAGCAGACTGACTTCACTCTGTCAATGTAACACAACCAGGGAAGAGCAGACTGACTCCACTCTGTCAATGTAACACATCCAGGGAAGAGCAGACTGACTCCACTCTGTAAATGTAACACACCCAGGGAAGAGCAGACTGACCCCACTGTGTCAGTGTAACACACCCAGGGAATAGCAGACTGACTTCACTCTGTCAATGTAACACACCCAGGAAAGAGCAGACTGACTCCACTCTGTCAATGTAACACACCCAGGGAAGAGCAGACTGACCACACTCTGTCAATGTAACACACCCAGGGAAGAGCAGACTGACCCCACTCTGTCAATGTAACAGACCCAGGGAAGGGCAGACTGACCCCACTCTGTCAATGTAACAGACCCAGGGAAGGGCAGACTGACCCCACTCTGTCAATGTAACACACCCAGGGAAGAGCAGACTGACCCCACTCTGTCAATGTAACACACCCAGGGAAGAGCAGACTGACCCCACTCTGTCAATGTACCACTCTCAGGAAAGAGCAGACTGACCCCACTCTGTCAAAGTAACACACCCAGGGAAGAGCAGACGGACCCCACTCTGTCAAAGTAACACACCCAGGGAAGAGCAGACTGACCCCACTTTGTCAAAGTAACAGACCCAGGGAAGAGCAGACTGACCCCACTCTGTCAATGTAACACACCCAGGGTAGAGCAGACTGACCCCACTCTGTCAATGTAACACACCCAGGGAAGAGCAGACTGACCCCACTCTGTCAATGTAACACACCCAGGGAAGAACAGACTGACCCCACTCTGTCAATGTAACACACCCAGGGAAGAGCAGACTGACCCCACTCTGTCAATGTAACACACCCAGGGAAGAGCAGACTGACCCCACTCTGTCAAAGTAACACACCCAGGGAACATCAGACTGACCCCATTCTGTAAATGTAACACACCCAGGGAAGAGCAGACTGACCTCACTCTGTCAAAGTAACACACCCAGGGAAGAGCAGACTGACCCCACTCTGTCAATGTAACACACCCAGGGAAGAGCAGACTGACCCCACTCTGTAAAACTAACACACCCAGGGAGAGCAGACTGACCCCACTCTGTCAAAGTAACACACCCAGGGAAGAGCAGACTGACCCCACTCTGTCAAATCAACACACCCAGGGAAGAGCGGACTGACCCCACTCTTTCAATGTAACACACCCAGGGAAGAGCAGACTGACCTCACTCTGTCAATGAAACACACCCTGGGAAGAGCAGACTGACGCCACTCTATCAATATACCACACTCAGTGAAGAGCAGACTGACCCCACGCTGTCAATGTAACGCACCAAGGGAAGAGCACACTGACCCCACTCTGTCAATGTAACTCAGCCAGGGAAGAGCAGACTGACCCCACTCTGTCAAAGTAACACTCCCTTGGAAGAGCAGACTGACCTCACTCTGTCAATGAAACACACCCTGGGAAGAGCAGACTGACGCCACTCTAACAATGTACCACACTCAGGGAAGAGCAGACTGACACCATTCTGTCAATGTAACACACCCAGGGAAGAGCAGACTGACCCCACTCTGTCAATGAAACACACCCTGGGAAGAACAGACTGACCCCACTCTGTCAATGTAACACACCCAGGGATGAGCAGACTGACCCCACTCTGTCAATGTAACACACTCAGGGAAGAGCAGACTGACCCCACTGTGTCAGTGTAACACACCCAGGGAACAGCAGACTGACTTCACTCTGTCAATGTAACACACCCAGGGAAGAGCAGACTGACTCCACTCTGTCAATGTAACACATCCAGGGAAGAGCAGACTGACTCCACTCTGTAAATGTAACACACCCAGGGAAGAGCAGACTGACCCCACTGTGTCAGTGTAACACACCCAGGGAATAGCAGACTGACTTCACTCTGTCAATGTAACACACCCAGGAAAGAGCAGACTGACTCCACTCTGTCAATGTAACACACCCAGGGAAGAGCAGACTGACCCCACTCTGTCAATGTAACAGACCCAGGGAAGGGCAGACTGACCCCACTCTGTCAATGTAACAGACGCAGGGAAGGGCAGACTGACCCCACTCTGTCAATGTAACACTCCCAGGGAAGAGCAGACTGTCTCCACTCTGTCAATGTAACACACCCAGGGAAGAGCAGACTGACCCCACTCTGTCAATGTAACAGACCTAGGGAAGGGCAGACTGACCCCACTCTGTCAATGTAACACACGCAGGGAAGAGCAGACTGACCCCACTCTGTCAATTTAACAGACCCAGGGAAGGGCAGACTCACCCCACTCTGTCAATGTAACAGACCCAGGGAAGAGCAGACTGACCCCACTCTGTCAATGTAACACACCCAGGGAAGAGCAGACTGACCCCTCTCTGTCAATGTAACACACCCAGGGAAGAGCAGACTGACCCCACTCTGTCAATGTAACACACCCAGGGAAGAGCAGACTGACCCCACTCTGTCAATGTACCACACTCAGGGAAGAGCAGACTGACCCCACTCTGTCAAAGTAACACACCCAGGAAAGAGCAGACTGACCCCACTCTGTCAAAGTAACACAGCCAGGGAAGAACAGACTGACCCCACTCTGTCAATGTAACACATCCAGGGAAGAGCAGACTGACCCCACTCTGTCAATGTAACACACCCAGGGAAGAGCAGACTGACCCCACTCTGTCAATGTAACACACCCAGGGAAGAGCAGACTGACCCCACTCTGTCAATGTAACACACCCAGGGAAGAGCCGACTGACCTCACTCTGTCAAAGTAACACAACCAGGGAAGAGCAGACTGACCCCACTCTGTCAATGTAACACACCCAGGGAAGAGCAGACTGACCCCACTCTGTCAAAGTAACACACCCAGGGAAGAGCAGACTGACCTCACTCTGTCAATGTAACACACCCTGGGAAGAGCAGACTGACGCCACTCTGTCAAATTAACACACCCAGGGAAGAGCAGACTGACCTCACTCTGTCAATGTAACACACCCTGGGAAGAGCAGACTGACGCCACTCTATCAATGTACCACACTCAGGGAAGAGCAGACTGACCACACTCTGTCAATGTAACACACCCAGGGAAGAGCAGACTGACCCCACTCTGTCAATGTAACAGACCCAGGGAAGGGCAGACTGACCCCACTCTGTCAATGTAACACATCCAGGGAAGAGCAGACTGACCCCACTCTGTCAATGTAACACACCCAGGGAAGAGCAGACTGACCCCACTCTGTCAAAGTAACACACCCAGGGAACATCAGACTGACCCCATTCTGTCAATGTAACACACCCAGGGAAGAGCAGACTGACCTCACTCTGTCAAAGTAACACACCCAGGGAAGAGCAGACTGACCCCACTCTGTCAATGTAACACACCCAGGGAAGAGCAGACTGACCCCACTCTGTCAAAGTAACACACCCAGGGAAGAGCAGACTGACCCCACTCTGTCAAATCAACACACCCAGGGAAGAGCAGACTGACCCCACTCTTTCAATGTAACACACCCAGGGAAGAGCAGACTGACCTCACTCTGTCAATGTAACACACCCTGGAAGAGCAGACTGACGCCACTCTATCAATATACCACAGTCAGGGAAGAGCAGACTGACCCCACTGTGTCAGTGTAACACACCCAGGGAATAGCAGACTGACTTCACTCTGTCAATGTAACACACCCAGGGAAGAGCAGACTGCCTCCACTCTGTCAATGTAACACATCCAGGGAAGAGCAGACTGACTCCACTCTGTAAATGTAACACACCCAGGAAAGAGCAGACTGACCCCACTGTGTCAGTGTAACACACCCAGGGAATAGCAGACTGACTTCACTCTGTCAATGTAACACACCCAGGAAAGAGCAGACTGACTCCACTCTGTCAATGTAACACACCCAGGGAAGAGCAGACTGACCACACTCTGTCAATGTAACACACCCAGGGAAGAGCAGACTGACCCCACTCTGTCAATGTAACAGACCCAGGGAAGGGCAGACTGACCCCACTCTGTCAATGTAACAGACCCAGGGAAGGGCAGACTGACCCCACTCTGTCAATGTAACACACCCAGGGAAGACCAGACTGACCCCACTCTGTCAATGTAACACACCCAGGGAAGAGCAGACTGACCCCACTCTGTCAATGTACCACACTCAGGAAAGAGCAGACTGACCCCACTCTGTCAAAGTAACACACCCAGGAAAGAGCAGACTGACCCCACTCTGTCAAAGTAACACAGCCAGGGAAGAGCAGACTGACCCCACTCTGTCAAAGTAACACGCCCAGGGAAGAGCAGACTGACCCCACTTTGTCAAAGTAACAGACCCAGGGAAGAGCAGACTGACCCCACTCTGTCAATGTAACACACCCAGGGAAGAACAGACTGACCCCACTCTGTCAATGTAACACACCCAGGGAAGAGCAGACTGACCCCTCTCTGTCATTGTAACACACCCAGGGAAGAGCAGACTGACCCCACTTTGTCAATGTAACAGACCCAGGGAAGGGCAGACTTACCCCACTCTGTCATTGTAACAGACCCAGGGAAGGGCAGACTGACCCCACTCTGTCAATGTAACACACCCAGGGAAGAGCAGACTGACTCCACTCTGACAATGTAACACACCCAGGGAAGAGCAGACTGCCCTCACTCTGTCAATGTAACACACCCAGGGAAGAGCAGACTGACCCCACTCTGTCAATGTAACATACCCAGGCAAGAGTAGACTGACCTCACTCTGTCAATTTAACACACCCTGGGGAGAGTAGACTGACTCCACTCTGACAATTTAACACACCCAGGGAAGAGCAGACTGACCCCACTCTGTCAATGTAACACACCCAGGGAAGTGCAGACTGACCCCACTCTGTCAAATCAACACACCCAGGGAAGAGCAGACTGACCCCACTCTTTCAATGTAACACACCCAGGGAAGAGCAGACTGACCCCACTCTTTCAATGTAACACACCCTGGGAAGAGCAGACTGACGCCACTCTATCAATATACCACACTCAGGGAAGAGCACACTGACCCCACTCTGTCAATGTAACTCAGCCAGGGAAGAGCAGACTGACGCCACTCTATCAATGTACCACACTCAGGGAAGAGCAGACTGACCCCATTCTGTCAATGTAACACACCCAGGGAAGAGCAGACTGACCCCACTCTGTCAATGAAACACACCCCGGGAAGAGCAGACTGACCCCACTCTGTCAATGTAACACACCCAGGGATGAGCAGACTGACCCCACTCTGTCAATGTAACACACTCAGGGAAGAGCAGACTGACCCCACTGTGTCAGTGTAACACACCCAGGGAACAGCAGACTGACTTCACTCTGTCAATGTAACACACCCAGGGAAGAGCAGACTGACTCCACTCTGTCAATGTAACACATCCAGGGAAGAGCAGACTGACTCCACTCTGTCAATGTAACACACCCAGGGAAGAGCAGACTGACCACACTCTGTCAATGTAACACACCCAGGGAAGAGCAGACTGACCCCACTCTGTCAATGTAACAGACCCAGGGAAGGGCAGACTGACCCCACTCTGTCAATGTAACAGACCCAGGGAAGGGCAGACTGACCCCACTCTGTCAATGTAACACTCCCAGGGAAGAGCTGACTGTCTCCACTCTGTCAATGTAACACACCCAGGGAAGGGCAGACTGACTCCACTCTGTCAATGTAACACACCCAGGGAAGAGCAGACTGACTCCACTCTGTCAATGTAACACACCCAGGGAAGAGCAGAATGACCCCACTCTGTCAATGTAACACACCCAGGGAAGAGCAGACTGACCCCACTCTGTCAATGTAACAGACCCAGGGAAGAGCAGACTGACCCCACTCTGTCAATGTAACACACCCAGGGAAGAGCAGACTGACCACTCTCTGTCAATGTACCACACCCTGGGAAGAGCAGACTGACCCCACACTGTCAATTAAACACACCCTGGGAAGAGCAGACTGACCCCACTCTGTCAATGAAACACACCCTGGGAAGAGCAGACTGACCCCACTGTGTCAGTGTAACACACCCAGGGAACAACAGACTGACTTCACTCTGTCAATGTAACACACCCAGGGAAGAGCAGACTGACTCCACTCTGTCAATGTAACACATCCAGGGAAGAGCAGACTGAACCCACTGTGTCAGTGGAACACACCCAGGGAATAGCACACTGACTTGACTCTGTCAATGTAACACATCCAGGAAAGAGCAGACTGACTCCACTCTGTCAATGTAACACACCCAGGGAAGAGCAGACTGACCACACTCTGTCAATGTAACACACCCAGGGAAGAGCAGACTGACCCCACTCTGTCAATGTAACAGACCCAGGGAAGGGCAGACTGACCCCACTCTGTCAATGTAACACATCCAGGGAAGAGCAGACTGACCCCACTCTGTCAATGTAACACACCCAGGGAAGAGCAGACTGACCCCACTCTGTCAAAGTAACACACCCAGGGAACATCAGACTGACCCCATTCTGTCAATGTAACACACCCAGGGAAGAGCAGACTGACCTCACTCTGTCAAAGTAACACACCCAGGGAAGAGCAGACTGACCCCACTCTGTCAATGTAACACACCCAGGGAAGAGCAGACTGACCCCACTCTGTCAAAGTAACACACCCAGGGAAGAGAAGACTGACCCCACTCTGTCAAATCAACACCCCCAGGGAAGAGCAGACTGACCCCACTCTTTCAATGTAACACACCCAGGGAAGAGCAGACTGACCTCACTCTGTCAATGTAACACACCCTGGAAGAGCAGACTGACGCCACTCTATCAATATACCACACTCAGGGAAGAGCAGACTGACCCCACTGTGTCAGTGTAACACACCCAGGGAATAGCAGACTGACTTCACTCTGTCAATGTAACACAACCAGGGAAGAGCAGACTGACTCCACTCTGTCAATGTAACACATCCAGGGAAGAGCAGACTGACTCCACTCTGTAAATGTAACACACCCAGGGAAGAGCAGACTGACCCCACTGTGTCAGTGTAACACACCCAGGGAATAGCAGACTGACTTCACTCTGTCAATGTAACACACCCAGGAAAGAGCAGACTGACTTCACTCTGTCAATGTAACACACCCAGGGAAGAGCAGACTGACCACACTCTGTCAATGTAACAGACCCAGGGAAGGGCAGACTGACCCCACTCTGTCAATGTAACACACCCAGGGAAGAGCAGACTGACCCCACTCTGTCAATGTAACACACCCAGGGAAGAGCAGACTGACCCCACTCTGTCAATGTACCACTCTCAGGAAAGAGCAGACTGACCCCACTCTGTCAAAGTAACACACCCAGGAAAGAGCAGACTGACCCCACTCTGTCAAAGTAACACAGCCAGGGAAGAGCAGACTGACCCCACTCTGTCAAAGTAACACACCCAGGGAAGAGCAGACTGACCCCACTTTGTCAAAGTAACAGACCCAGGGAAGAGCAGACTGACCCCACTCTGTCAATGAAACACACCCAGGGAAGAACAGACTGACCCCACTCTGTCAATGTAACACATCCAGGGAAGAGCAGACTGACCCCACTCTGTCAATGTAACACACCCAGGGAAGAGCAGACTGACCCCACTCTGTCAAAGTAACACACCCAGGGAACATCAGACTGACCCCATTCTGTCAATGTAACACACCCAGGGAAGAGCAGACTGACCTCACTCTGTCAAAGTAACACACCCAGGGAAGAGCAGACTGACCCCACTCTGTCAATGTAACACACCCAGGGAAGAGCAGACTGACCCCACTCTGTAAAACTAACACACCCAGGGAGAGCAGACTGACCCCACTCTGTCAAAGTAACACACCCAGGGAAGAGCAGACTGACCCCACTCTGTCAAATCAACACACCCAGGGAAGAGCAGACTGACCCCACTCTTTCAATGTAACACACCCAGGGAAGAGCAGACTGACCTCACTCTGTCAATGAAACACACCCTGGGAAGAGCAGACTGACGCCACTCTATCAATATACCACACTCAGGGAAGAGCAGACTGACCCCACGCTGTCAATGTAACGCACCAAGGGAAGAGCACACTGACCCACTCTGTCAATGTAACTCAGCCAGGGAAGAGCAGACTGACCCCACTCTGTCAAAGTAACACACCCTTGGAAGAGCAGACTGACCTCACTCTGTCAATGAAACACACCCTGGGAAGAGCAGACTGACGCCACTCTAACAATGTACCACACTCAGGGAAGAGCAGACTGACACCATTCTGTCAATGTAACACACCCAGGGAAGAGCAGACTGACCCCACTCTGTCAATGAAACACACCCTGGGAAGAACAGACTGACCCCACTCTGTCAATGTAACACACCCAGGGATGAGCAGACTGACCCCACTCTGTCAATGTAACACACTCAGGGAAGAGCAGACTGACCCCACTGTGTCAGTGTAACACACCCAGGGAACAGCAGACTGACTTCACTCTGTCAATGTAACACACCCAGGGAAGAGCAGACTGACTCCACTCTGTCAATGTAACACATCCAGAGAAGAGCAGACTGACTCCACTCTGTAAATGTAACACACCCAGGGAAGAGCAGACTGACCCCACTGTGTCAGTGTAACACACCCAGGGAATAGCAGACTGACTTCACTCTGTCAATGTAACACACCCAGGAAAGAGCAGACTTACTCCACTCTGTCAATGTAACACACCCAGGGAAGAGCAGACTGACCCCACTCTGTCAATGTAACAGACCCAGGGAAGGGCAGACTGACCCCACTCTGTCAATGTAACAGACCCAGGGAAGGGCAGACTGACCCCACTCTGTCAATGTAACACTCCCAGGGAAGAGCAGACTGTCTCCACTCTGTCAATGTAACACACCCAGGGAAGAGCAGACTGACCCCACTCTGTCAATGTAACAGACCCAGGGAAGGGCAGACTGACCCCACTCTGTCAATGTAACACACGCAGGGAAGAGCAGACTGACCCCACTCTGTCAATTTAACAGACCCAGGGAAGGGCAGACACACCCCACTCTGTCAATGTAACAGACCCAGGGAAGAGCAGACTGACCCCACTCTGTCAATGTAACACACCCAGGGAAGAGCAGACTGACCCCTCTCTGTCAATGTAACACACCCAGGGAAGAGCAGACTGACCCCACTCTGTCAATGTAACACACCCAGGGAAGAGCAGACTGACCCCACTCTGTCAATGTACCACACTCAGGGAAGAGCAGACTGACCCCACTCTGTCAAAATAACACACCCAGGAAAGAGCAGACTGACCCCACTCTGTCAAAGTAACACAGCCAGGGAAGAACAGACTGACCCCACTCTGTCAATGTAACACATCCAGGGAAGAGCAGACTGACCCCACTCTGTCAATGTAACGCACCCAGGGAAGAGCAGACTGACCCCACTCTGTCAATGTAACACACCCAGGGAAGAGCAGACTGACCCCACTCTGTAAATGTAACACACCCAGGGAAGAGCCGACTGACCTCACTCTGTCAAAGTAACACAACCAGGGAAGAGCAGACTGACCCCACTCTGTCAATGTAACACACCCAGGGAAGAGCAGACTGACCCCACTCTGTCAAAGTAACAAACCCAGGGAAGAGCAGACTGACCTCACTCTGTCAATGTAACACACCCTGGGAAGAGCAGACTGACGCCACTCTGTCAAATTAACACACCCAGGGAAGAGCAGACTGACCTCACTCTGTCAATGTAACACACCCTGGGAAGAGCAGACTGACGCCACTCTATCAATGTACCACACCCAGGGAAGAGCAGATTGACCCCACTCTGTCAATGTAACAGACCCAGGGAAGGGCAGACTGACCCCACTCTGTCAATGTAACACATACAGGGAAGAGCAGACTGACCCCACTCTGTCAATGTAACACACCCAGGGAAGAGCAGACTGACCCCACTCTGTCAAAGTAACACACCCAGGGAACATCAGAATGACCCCATTCTGTCAATGTAACACACCCAGGGAAGAGCAGACTGACCTCACTCTGTCAAAGTAACACACCCAGGGAAGAGCAGACTGACCCCACTCTGTCAATGTAACACACCCAGGGAAGAGCAGACTGACCCCACTCTGTCAAAGTAACACACCCAGGGAAGAGCAGACTGACCCCACTCTGTCAAATCAACACACCCAGGGAAGAGCAGACTGACCCCACTCTTTCAATGTAACACACCCAGGGAAGAGCAGACTGACCTCACTCTGTCAATGTAACACACCCTGGAAGAGCAGACTGACGCCACTCTATCAATATACCACAGTCAGGGAAGAGCAGACTGACCCCACTGTGTCAGTGTAACACACCCAGGGAATAGCAGACTGACTTCACTCTGTCAATGTAACACACCCAGGGAAGAGCAGACTGCCTCCACTCTGTCAATGTAACACATCCAGGGAAGAGCAGACTGACTCCACTCTGTAAATGTAACACACCCAGGGAAGAGCAGACTGACCCCACTGTGTCAGTGTAACACACCCAGGGAATAGCAGACTGACTTCACTCTGTCAATGTAACACACCCAGGAAAGAGCAGACTGACTCCACTCTGTCAATGTAACACACCCAGGGAAGAGCAGACTGACCACACTCTGTCAATGTAACACACCCAGGGAAGAGCAGACTGACCCCACTCTGTCAATGTAACAGACCCAGGGAAGGGCAGACTGACCCCACTCTGTCAATGTAACACACCCAGGGAAGGGCAGACTGACCCCACTCTGTCAATGTAACACACCCAGGGAAGACCAGACTGACCCCACTCTGTCAATGTAACACACCCAGGGAAGAGCAGACTGACCCCACTCTGTCAATGTACCACACTCAGGAAAGAGCAGACTGACCCCACTCTGTCAAAGTAACACACCCAGGAAAGAGCAGACTGACCCCACTCTGTCAAAGTAACACAGCCAGGGAAGAGCAGACTGACCCCACTCTGTCAAAGTAACACACCCAGGGAAGAGCAGACTGACCCCACTTTGTCAAAGTAACAGACCCAGGGAAGAGCAGACTGACCCCACTCTGTCAATGTAACACACCCAGGGAAGAACGGACTGACCCCACTCTGTCAATGTAACACACCCAGGGAAGAGCAGACTGACCCCTCTCTGTCATTGTAACACACCCAGGGAAGAGCAGACTGACCCCACTTTGTCAATGTAACAGACCCAGGGAAGGGCAGACTGACCCCACTCTGTCATTGTAACAGACCCAGGGAAGGGCAGACTGACCCCACTCTGTCAATGTAACACACGCAGGGAAGAGCAGACTGACTCCACTCTGACAATGTAACACACCCAGGGAAGAGCAGACTGCCCTCACTCTGTCAATGTAACACACCCAGGGAAGAGCAGACTGACCCCACTCTGTCAATGTAACATACCCAGGCAAGAGTAGACTGACCTCACTCTGTCAATTTAACACACCCTGGGGAGAGTAGACTGACTCCACTCTGACAATTTAACACACCCAGGGAAGAGCAGACTGACCCCACTCTGTCAATGTAACACACCCAGGGAAGTGCAGACTGACCCCACTCTGTCAATGTAACACACCCAGGGAAGAGCAGACTGACCTCACTCTGTCAATGTAACACACCCAGGGATGAGCAGACTGACCCCACTCTCTCAATGTGACACACCCAGGGAAGAGCTGACTGACCGCACTCTGTCAATGTAACACACCCAGGGAAGAACAGACAGACGCCACTCTGTCAATGTAACACATCCAGGGAAGAGCAGACTGACCCCACTCTGTCAATGTAACACACCCAGGGAAGAGCAGACTGACCCCACTCTGTCAATGTAACACACACAGGGAAGAGCAGACTGACCACACTCTGTCAATGTAACACACCCAGGGAATAGCAGACTGACCTCACTCTGTCAAAGTAACACACCCAGGGAAGAGCAGACTGACCTCACTCTGTCAAAGTAACACAACCAGGGAAGAGATGACTGACCCCACTCTGTCAATGTAACACACCCAGGGAAGAGCAGAATGACCCCACTCGGTCAATGTAACGGACCAGGGAAGAGCAGACTGATCCCACTCTGTCAATGTAACACACCCAGGGAAGAGCAGACTGACCCCACTCTGGCAAAGTAACACACCCAGGGAAGAGCAGACTGACCCCACTCTGTCAATGTAACACACCCAGGGAAGAGCAGAATGACCCCACTCTGGCAAAGTAACACACCCAGGGAAGAGCAGACTGACCCCACTCTGTCAATGTAACACACCCAGGGAAGAGCAGAATGACCCCACTCGGTCAATGTAACGGACCAGGGAAGAGCAGACTGATCCCACTCTGTCAATGTAACACACCCAGGGAAGAGCAGACTGACCCCACTCTGGCAAAGTAACACACCCAGGGAAGAGCAGACTGATCCCACTCTGTCAATGTAACACACCCAGGGAAGAGCAGACTGACCCCACTCTGGCAAAGTAACACACCCAGGGAAGAGCAGACTGACCCCACTCTGTCAATGTAACTCACCCAGGGAAGAGCAGAATGACCCCACTCTGTCAATGTAACGGACCCAGCGAAGGGCAGACTGACCCCACTCTGTCAATGTAACAGACCCAGGGAAGAGCAGACTGACCCCACTCTGTCAATGTAACAAACCCAGGGAAGAGCAGACTGACCCCTCTCTGTCAATGTAACACACTCAGGGAAGAGCAGACTGACCCCACTCTGTCAATGTAACAGACACAGGGAAGGGGAGACTGACCCCACACTGTCATTGTAACAGACCCAGGGAAGGGCAGACTGACCCCACTCTGTCAATGTAACACACCCAGGGAAGAGCAGAATGACTCCACTCTGACAATGTAACTAACCCAGGGAAGAGCAGAATGCCCTCACTCTGTCAATGTAACACACCCAGGGAACAGCAGACTGATCCCACTCTGTCAATGTAACAGACCCAGGGAAGGGCAGACTGACCCCACTCTGTCATTGTAACAGACCCAGGGAAGGGCAGACTGACCCCACTCTGACAATGTAAAACACCCAGGGAAGAGCAGACTGACTCCACTCTGACAATGTAACACACCCAGGGAAGAGCAGACTGCCCTCACTCTGTCAATGTAACACACCCAGGGAAGAGCAGACTGACCCCACTCTGTCAATGTAACATACCCAGGGAAGAGTAGACTGACCTCACTCTGTCAATTTAACACACCCTGGGGAGAGTAGACTGACTCCACTCTGACAATGTAACACACCCAGGGAAGAGCAGACTGACCCCACTCTGTCAATGTAACATACCCAGGGAAGAGCAGACTGACCTCACTCTGTCAATGTAACACACCCAGGGAAGAACAGACAGGCCCCACTCTGTCAATGTAACACATCCAGGGAAGAGCAGACTGACCCCACTCTGTCAATGTAACACACCCAGGGAAGAGCAGACTGACCCCACTCTGTCAATGTAACACACCCAGGGAAGAGCAGACTGACCCCACTCTGTCAATGTAACACACCCAGGGAAGAGCAGACTGACCTCACTCTGTCAATGTAACACACCCAGGGAAGAGCAGACTGACCCCACTCTGTCAATGTAACACACCCAGGGAAGAGCAGAATGACCCCACTCGGTCAATGTAACGGACCAGGGAAGAGCAGACTGATCCCACTCTGTCAAAGTAACACACCCAGGGAAGAGCAGACGGACCCCACTTTGTCAAAGTAACACACCCAAGGAAGAGCAGACTGAACACACTCTGTCAAGGTAACACACCAAGGGAAGAGCAGACTGATCCCACTCTGTCAATGTAACACACCCAGGGAAGAACAGACAGACCCCACTCTGTCAATGTAACACATCCAGGGAAGAGCAGACTGACCCCACTCTGTCAATGTAACACACCCAGGGAAGAGCAGACTGACCCCACTCTGTCAATGTAATACACCCAGGGAAGAGCAGACTGACCCCACTCTGTCAATGTAACACACCCAGGGAAGAGCAGACTGACCTCACTCTGTCAAAGTAACACATACAGGGAAGAGCAGACTGACCCCACTCTGTCAATGTAACACACCCAGGGAAGAGCAGAATGACCCCACTCTGTCAATGTAACGGACCCAGGGAAGGGCAGGCTGACCCCACTCTGTCAATGTAACAGACGCAGGGAAGAGCAGACTGACCCCACTCTGTCAATGTAACAAACCCAGGGAAGAGCAGACTGACCCCACTCTGTCAACGTAACACACCCAGGGAAGGGCAGACAGACCCCAATCTGTCAATGTAACAGACCCAGGGAAGGGGAGACTGACCCCACACTGTCATTGTAATAGACCCAGGGAAGGGCAGACTGACCCCACTCTGTCAATGTAACACACCCAGGGAAGAGCAGAATGACTCCACTCTGACAATTTAACTAACCCAGGGAAGAGCAGACTGCCCTCACTCTGTCAAAGTCACACACCCAGGGAACAGCAGACTGACCCCACTCTGTCAATGTAACAGACCCAGGGAAGGGCAGACTGACCCCACTCTGTCATTGTAACAGACCCAGGGAAGGGCAGACTGACCCCACTCTGTCAATGTAAAACACCCAGGGAAGAGCAGACTGACTCCACTCTGACAATGTAACACACCCAGGGAAGAGCAGACTGCCCTCACTCTGTCAATGTAACACACCCAGGGAAGAGCAGACTGACGCCACTCTGTCAATGTAACATACCCAGGGAAGAGTAGACTGACCTTACTCTGTCAATTTAACACACCCTGGGGAGAGTAGACTGACTCCACTCTGACAATGTAACACACCCAGGGAAGAGCAGACTGACCCCACTCTGTCAATGTAACATACCCAGGGAAGAGCAGACTGACCTCACACTGTCAATGTAACACACCCAGGGATGAGCAGACTGACCCCACTCTCTCAATGTGACATACCCAGGGAAGAGTAAACTGATCCCACTCTGTCACTGTAACTCACCCAGGGAAGAGCAGACTGATCCCACTCTGTCAATGTAACACACCCAGGGAAGAGCAGACTGACCCCACTCTGTCAAAGTAACACACCCAGGGAAGAGCAGACTGACCCCACTCTTTCAATGTAACACACCCAGGGAAGAGAAGACTGACCTCACTCTGTCAAAGTAACACACCCACGGAAGAGCAGACTGACCCCACTCTGTCAATGTAACTCACCCAGGGAAGAGCAGAATGACCCAACTCTGTCAATGTAACAGACCCAGGGAAGGGCAGACTGACCCCACTCTGTCAATGTAACAGACCCAGGGAAGAGCAGACTGACTTCACTCTGTCAATGTAACACACCCAGGGAAGAGCAGACTGACCTTACTCTGTCAATTTAACACACCCTGGGGAGAGGAGACTGACTCCACTCTGACAATGTAACACACCCAGGGAAGAGCAGACTGACCCCACTCTGTCAATGTAACATACCCAGGGAAGAGCAGACTGACCTCACACTGTCAATGTAACACACCCAGGGATGAGCAGACTGACCCCACTCTCTCAATGTGACATACCCAGGGAAGAGTAAACTGATCCCACTCTGTCATTGTAACTCACCCAGGGAAGAGCAGACTGATCCCACTCTGTCAATGTAACACACCCAGGGAAGAGCAGAATGACCTCACTCTGTCAATGTAACACACCCAGGGATGAGCAGTCTGACCCCACTCTCTCAATGTGACATACCCAGGGAAGAGCAGACTGACCGCACTCTGTCAATGTAACACACCCAGGGAAGAACAGACAGACCCCACTCTGTCAATGTAACACATCCAGGGAAGAGCAGACTGACCCCACTCTGTCAATGTAACACACCCAGGGATGAGCAGACTGACCTCACTCTGTCAAAGTAACACACCCAGGGAAGAGCAGACTGACCCCACTCTGTCAATGTAACACCCCCAGGGAAGAGCAGAATGATCCCACTCGGTCAATGTAACGGACCAGGGAAGAGCAGACTGATCCCACTCTGTCAATGTAACACACCCAGGGAAGAGCAGACTGACCCCACTCTGTCAAAGTAACACACCCAGGGAAGAGCAGACTGACCCCTCTCTGTCAATGTAACACACCCAGGGAAGAGCAGACTGACCCCACTCTGTCAATGTAACAGACCCAGGGAAGGGGAGACTGACCCCACACTGTCATTGTAACAGACCCAGGGAAGGGCAGACTGACCCCACTCTGTCAATGTAACACACCCAGGGAAGAGCAGAATGACTCCACTCTGACAATTTAACTAACCCAGGGAAGAGCAGACTGCCCTCACTCTGTCAATGTAACACACCCAGGGAACAGCAGACTGACCCCACTCTGTCAATGTAACAGACCCAGGGAAGGGCAGACTGACCCCACTCTGTCATTGTAACAGACCCAGGGAAGGGCAGACTGACCCCACTCTGTCAATGTAAAACACCCAGGGAAGAGCAGACTGACTCCACTCTGACAATGTAACACACCCAGGGAAGAGCAGACTGCCCTCACTCTGTCAATGTAACACACCCAGGGAAGAGCAGACTGACCCCACTCTGTCAATGTAACATACCCAGGGAAGAGTAGACTGACCTCACTCTGTCAATTTAACACACCCTGGGGAGAGTAGACTGACTCCACTCTGACAATGTAACACACCCAGGGAAGAACAGACAGGCCCCACTCTGTCAATGTAACACATCCAGGGAAGAGCAGACTGACCCCACTCTGTCAATGTAACACACCCAGGGAATAGCAGACTGACCCCACTCTGTCAATGTAACACACCCAGGGAAGAGCAGACTGACCCCACTCTGTCAATGTAACACACCCAGGGAAGAGCAGACTGACCTCACTCTGTCAAAGTAACACACCCAGAGAAGAGCAGACTGACCCCACTCTGTCAATGTAACACACCCAGAGAAGAGCAGAACGACCCCACTCGGTCAATGTAACGGACCAGGGAAGAGCAGACTGACTCCACTCTGTCAATGTAACACACCCAGGGAAGAGCAGACTGACCCCACTCTGTCAAAGTAACACACCCAGGGAAGAGCAGACTGACCCCACTTTGTCAAAGTAACACACCCAAGGAAGAGCAGACTGAACACACTCTGTCAATGTAACACACCCAGGGAAGAACAGACAGACCCCACTCTGTCAATGTAACACATCCAGGGAAGAGCAGACTGACCCCACTCTGTCAATGTAACACACCCAGGGAAGAGCAGACTGACCCCACTCTGTCAATGTAACACTCCCAGGGAAGAGCAGACTGACCTCACTCTGTCAATGTAACACACCCAGGGAAGAGCAGACAGACCCCACTCTGTCAAAGTAACACACCCAGGGAAGAGCAGACTGACCCCACTCTGTCAATGTAACACTCCCAGGGAAGAGCAGAATGACCCCACTCTGTCAATGTAACGGACCCAGGGAAGGGCAGACTGACTCCACTCTGTCAATGTAACAGACCCAGGGAAGAGCAGACTGACCCCACTCTGTCAATGTAACAAACCCAGGGAAGAGCAGACTGACCCCTCTCTGTCAACGTAACACACCCAGGGAAGAGCAGACTGACCCCAATCTGTCAATGTAACAGACCCAGGGAAGGGGAGACTGACCCCACACTGTCATTGTAACATACCCAGGGAAGGTCAGACTGACCCCACTCTGTCAATGTAACACACCCAGGGAAGAGCAGAATGACTCCACTCTGACAATGTAACTAACCCAGGGAAGAGCAGACTGCCCTCACTCTGTCAAAGTAACACACGCAGGGAAGAGCAGACTGATCCCACTCTGTCAATGTAACACACCCAGGGAAGAGCAGACTGACCCCACTCTGTCAAAGTAACACACCCAGGGAAGAGCAGACTGACCCCACTCTGTCAATGTAACACACCCAGGGAAGAGAAGACTGACCTCACTCTGTCAAAGTAACACACCCACGGAAGAGCAGACTGACCCCACTCTGTCAATGTAACACACCCAGGGAAGAGAAGACTGACCTCACTCTGTCAAAGTAACACACCCAGGGAAGAGCAGACTGACCCCACTCTGTCAATGTAACAGACCCAGGGAAGGGGAGACTGACCCCACACTGTCATTGTAACAGACTCAGGGAAGGGCAGACTGACCCCACTCTGTCAATGTAACACACCTAGGGATGAGCAGACTGACCCCACTCTCTCAATGTGACATACCCAGGGAAGAGCAGACTGACCCCACTCTGTCAAAGTAACACACCCAGGGAAGAGCAGACTGACCCCTCTCTGTCAATGTAACACACCCAGGGAAGAGCAGACTGACCCCACTCTGTCAATGTAACAGACCCAGGGAAGGGGAGACTGACCCCACACTGTCATTGTAACAGACCCAGGGAAGGGCAGACTGACCCCACTCTGTCAATGTAACACACCCAGGGAAGAGCAGAATGACTCCACTCTGACAATTTAACTAACCCAGGGAAGAGCAGACTGCCCTCACTCTGTCAATGTAACACACCCAGGGAACAGCAGACTGACCCCACTCTGTCAATGTAACAGACCCAGGGAAGGGCAGACTGACCCCACTCTGTCATTGTAACAGACCCAGGGAAGGGCAGACTGACCCCACTCTGTCAATGTAAAACACCCAGGGAAGAGCAGACTGACTCCACTCTGACAATGTAACACACCCAGGGAAGAGCAGACTGCCCTCACTCTGTCAATGTAACACACCCAGGGAAGAGCAGACTGACCCCACTCTGTCAATGTAACATACCCAGGGAAGAGTAGACTGACCTCACTCTGTCAATTTAACACACCCTGGGGAGAGTAGACTGACTCCACTCTGACAATGTAACACACCCAGGGAAGAACAGACAGGCCCCACTCTGTCAATGTAACACATCCAGGGAAGAGCAGACTGACCCCACTCTGTCAATGTAACACACCCAGGGAATAGCAGACTGACCCCACTCTGTCAATGTAACACACCCAGGGAAGAGCAGACTGACCCCACTCTGTCAATGTAACACACCCAGGGAAGAGCAGACTGACCTCACTCTGTCAAAGTAACACACCCAGAGAAGAGCAGACTGACCCCACTCTGTCAATGTAACACACCCAGGGAAGAGCAGAACGACCCCACTCGGTCAATGTAACGGACCAGGGAAGAGCAGACTGACTCCACTCTGTCAATGTAACACACCCAGGGAAGAGCAGACTGACCCCACTCTGTCAAAGTAACACACCCAGGGAAGAGCAGACTGACCCCACTTTGTCAAAGTAACACACCCAAGGAAGAGCAGACTGAACACACTCTGTCAAGGTAACACACCCAGGGAAGAGCAGACTGATCCCACTCTGTCAATGTAACACACCCAGGGAAGAACAGACAGACCCCACTCTGTCAATGTAACACATCCAGGGAAGAGCAGACTGACCCCACTCTGTCAATGTAACACACCCAGGGAAGAGCAGACTGACCCCACTCTGTCAATGTAACACACCCAGGGAAGAGCAGACTGACCCTACTCTGTCAATGTAACACACCCAGGGAAGAGCAGACTGACCCCACTCTGTCAATGTAACACACCCAGGGAAGAGCAGACTGACCTCACTCTGTCAAAGTAACACATACAGGGAAGAGCAGACTGACCCCACTCTGTCAATGTAACACTCCCAGGGAAGAGCAGAATGACCCCACTCTGTCAATGTAACAGACCCAGGGAAGGGCAGACTGACCCCACTCTGTCAATGTAACAGACCCAGGGAAGAGCAGACTGACCCCACTCTGTCAATGTAACAAACCCAGGGAAGAGCAGACTGACCCCTCTCTGTCAACGTAACACACCCAGGGAAGAGCAGACTGACCCCAATCTGTCAATGTAACAGACCCAGGGAAGGGGAGACTGACCCCACACTGTCATTGTAACAGACCCAGGGAAGGTCAGACTGACCCCACTCTGTCAATGTAACACACCCAGGGAAGAGCAGAATGACTCCACTCTGACAATGTAACTAACCCAGGGAAGAGCAGACTGCCCTCACTCTGTCAAAGTAACACACCCAGGGAAGAGCAGACTGACCCCACTCTGTCAATGTAACACACCCAGGGAAGAGAAGACTGACCTCACTCTGTCAAAGTAACACACCCACGGAAGAGCAGACTGACCCCACTCTGTCAATGTAACACACGCAGGGAAGAGAAGACAGACCTCACTCTGTCAAAGTAACACACCCAGGGAAGAGCAGACTGACCCCACTCTGTCAATGTAACAGACCCAGGGAAGGGGAGACTGACCCCACACTGTCATTGGAACAGACTCAGGGAAGGGCAGACTGACCCCACTCTGTCAATGTAACACACCTAGGGATGAGCAGACTGACCCCACTCTCTCAATGTGACATACCCAGGGAAGAGTAAACAGACCCCACTCTGTCACTGTAACTAACCCAGGGAAGAGCAGACTGATCCCACTCTGTCAATGTAACACACCCAGGGAAGAGCAGACTGACCCCACTCTGTCAAAGTAACACACCCAGGGAAGAGCAGACTGACCCCACTCTGTCAATGTAACACACCCAGGGAAGAGAAGACTGACCTCACTCTGTCAAAGTAACACACCCACGGAAGAGCAGACTGACCCCACTCTGTCAATGTAACTCACCCAGGGAAGAGCAGACTGCCCTCACTCTGTCAAAGTAACAGACCCAGGGAAGGGCAGACTGACCCCACTCTGTCAATGTAACAGACCCAGGGAAGAGCAGACTGACTTCACTCTGTCAATGTAACACACCCAGGGAAAAGCAGACTGACCCCTCTCTGTCAATGTAACACACCCAGGGAAGAGCAGACTGACCCCACTCTGTCAATGTAACAGACCCAGGGAAGGGCAGACTGACCCCACTCTGTCAATGTAACACACCCAGGGAAGAGCAGACTGACCCCACTCTGTCATTGTAACAGACCCAGGGAAGGGCAGACTGACCCCTCTCTGTCAATGTAACACACCCAGGGAAGAGCAGAATGACTCCACTCTGACAATGTAACTAACCCAGGGAAGAGCAGACTGCCCTCACTCTGTCAAAGTAACACACCCAGGGAACAGCAGACTGACCCCACTCTGTCAATGTAACAGACCCAGGGAAGGGCAGACTGACCCCACTCTGTCATTGTAACAGACCCAGGGAAGGGCAGACTGACCCCACTCTGTCAATGTAAAACACCCAGGGAAGAGCAGACTGACTCCACTCTGACAATGTAACACACCCAGGGAAGAGCAGACTGCCCTCACTCTGTCAATGTAACACACCCAGGGAAGAGCAGACTGACCCCACTCGGTCAATGTAACATACCCAGGGAAGAGTAGACTGACCTCACTCTGTCAATTTAACACACCCTGGGGAGAGTAGACTGACTCCACTCTGACAATGTAACACACCCAGGGAAGAGCAGACTGACCCCACTCTGTCAATGTAACATACCCAGGGAAGAGGAGACTGACCTCACTCTGTCAATGTAACACACCCAGGGATGAGCAGACTGACCCCACTCTGTCAATGTAACACATCCAGGGAAGAGCAGACTGACCCCACTCTGTCAATGTAACACACCCAGGGAAGAGCAGACTGACCCCACTCTGTCAATGTAACACACCCAGGGAAGAGCAGACTGACCCCACTCTGTCAATGTAACACACCCAGGGAAGAGCAGACTGACCTCACTCTGTCAAAGTAACACATACAGGGAAGAGCAGACTGACCCCACTCTGTCAATGTAACACACCCAGGGAAGAGCAGAATGACCCCACTCTGTCAATGTAACGGACCCAGGGAAGAGCAGACTGACCCCACTCTGTCAATGTAACAAACCCAGGGAAGAGCAGACTGACCCCTCTCTGTCAACGTAACACACCCAGGGAAGCGCAGACTGACCCCAATCTGTCAATGTAACAGACCCAGGGAAGGGGAGACTGACCCCACACTGTCATTGTAACAGACCCAGGGAAGGTCAGACTGACCCCACTCTGTCAATGTAACACACCCAGGGAAGAGCAGAATGACTCCACTCTGACAATGTAACTAACCCAGGGAAGAGCAGACTGCCCTCACTCTGTCAAAGTAACACACCCAGGGAAGAGCAGACTGATCCCACTCTGTCAATGTAACACACCCAGGGAAGAGCAGACTGACCCCACTCTGTCAAAGTAACACACCCAGGGAAGAGCAGACTGACCCCACTCTGTCAATGTAACACACCCAGGGAAGAGAAGACTGACCTCACTCTGTCAAAGTAACACACCCACGGAAGAGCAGACTGACCCCACTCTGTCAATGTAACACACCCAGGGAAGAGAAGACTGACCTCACTCTGTCAAAGTAACACACCCAGGGAAGAGCAGACTGACCCCACTCTGTCAATGTAACAGACCCAGGGAAGGGGAGACTGACCCCACACTGTCATTGTAACAGACCCAGGGAAGGGCAGACTGACCCCACTCTGTCAATGTAACACACCTAGGGATGAGCAGACTGACCCCACTCTCTCAATGTGACATACCCAGGGAAGAGTAAACTGACCCCACTCTGTCACTGTAACTCACCCAGGGAAGAGCAGACTGATCCCACTCTGTCAATGTAACACACCCAGGGAAGAGCAGACTGACCCCACTCTGTCAAAGTAACACACCCAGGGAAGAGCAGACTGACCCCACTCTGTCAATGTAACACACCCAGGGAAGAGAAGACTGACCTCACTCTGTCAAAGTAACACACCCACGGAAGAGCAGACTGACCCCACTCTGTCAATGTAACTCACCCAGGGAAGAGCAGAATGACCCCACTCTGTCAATGTAACAGACCCAGGGAAGGGCAGACTGACCCCACTCTGTCAATGTAACAGACCCAGGGAAGAGCAGACTGACTTCACTCTGTCAATGTAACTCACCCAGGGAAGAGCAGACTGACCCCTCTCTGTCAATTTAACACACCCAGGGAAGAGCAGACTGACCCCACTCTGTCAATGTAACAGACCCAGGGAAGGGCAGACTGACCCCACTCTGTCATTGTAACAGACCCAGGGAAGGGCAGACTGACCCCACTCTGTCACTGTAACTCACCCAGGGAAGAGCAGACTGATCCCACTCTGTCAATGTAACACACCCAGGGAAGAGCAGACTGACCCCACTCTGTCAAAGTAACACACCCAGGGAAGAGCAGACTGACCCCACTCTTTCAATGTAACACACCCAGGGAAGAGAAGACTGACCTCACTCTGTCAAAGTAACACACCCACGGAAGAGCAGACTGACCCCACTCTGTCAATGTAACTCACCCAGGGAAGAGCAGAATGACCCAACTCTGTCAATGTAACAGACCCAGGGAAGGGCAGACTGACCCCACTCTGTCAATGTAACAGACCCAGGGAAGAGCAGACTGACTTCACTCTGTCAATGTAACACACCCAGGGAAGAGCAGACTGACCTTACTCTGTCAATTTAACACACCCTGGGGAGAGGAGACTGACTCCACTCTGACAATGTAACACACCCAGGGAAGAGCAGACTGACCCCACTCTGTCAATGTAACATACCCAGGGAAGAGCAGACTGACCTCACACTGTCAATGTAACACACCCAGGGATGAGCAGACTGACCCCACTCTCTCAATGTGACATACCCAGGGAAGAGTAAACTGATCCCACTCTGTCATTGTAACTCACCCAGGGAAGAGCAGACTGATCCCACTCTGTCAATGTAACACACCCAGGGAAGAGCAGAATGACCTCACTCTGTCAATGTAACACACCCAGGGATGAGCAGTCTGACCCCACTCTCTCAATGTGACATACCCAGGGAAGAGCAGACTGACCGCACTCTGTCAATGTAACACACCCAGGGAAGAACAGACAGACCCCACTCTGTCAATGTAACACATCCAGGGAAGAGCAGACTGACCCCACTCTGTCAATGTAACACACCCAGGGATGAGCAGACTGACCTCACTCTGTCAAAGTAACACACCCAGGGAAGAGCAGACTGACCCCACTCTGTCAATGTAGCACCCCCAGGGAAGAGCAGAATGATCCCACTCGGTCAATGTAACGGACCAGGGAAGAGCAGACTGATCCCACTCTGTCAATGTAACACACCCAGGGAAGAGCAGACTGACCCCACTCTGTCAAAGTAACACACCCAGGGAAGAGCAGACTGACCCCTCTCTGTCAATGTAACACACCCAGGGAAGAGCAGACTGACCCCACTCTGTCAATGTAACAGACCCAGGGAAGGGGAGACTGACCCCACACTGTCATTGTAACAGACCCAGGGAAGGGCAGACTGACCCCACTCTGTCAATGTAACACACCCAGGGAAGAGCAGAATGACTCCACTCTGACAATTTAACTAACCCAGGGAAGAGCAGACTGCCCTCACTCTGTCAATGTAACACACCCAGGGAACAGCAGACTGACCCCACTCTGTCAATGTAACAGACCCAGGGAAGGGCAGACTGACCCCACTCTGTCATTGTAACAGACCCAGGGAAGGGCAGACTGACCCCACTCTGTCAATGTAAAACACCCAGGGAAGAGCAGACTGACTCCACTCTGACAATGTAACACACCCAGGGAAGAGCAGACTGCCCTCACTCTGTCAATGTAACACACCCAGGGAAGAGCAGACTGACCCCACTCTGTCAATGTAACATACCCAGGGAAGAGTAGACTGACCTCACTCTGTCAATTTAACACACCCTGGGGAGAGTAGACTGACTCCACTCTGACAATGTAACACACCCAGGGAAGAACAGACAGGCCCCACTCTGTCAATGTAACACATCCAGGGAAGAGCAGACTGACCCCACTCTGTCAATGTAACACACCCAGGGAATAGCAGACTGACCCCACTCTGTCAATGTAACACACCCAGGGAAGAGCAGACTGACCCCACTCTGTCAATGTAACACACCCAGGGAAGAGCAGACTGACCTCACTCTGTCAAAGTAACACACCCAGAGAAGAGCAGACTGACCCCACTCTGTCAATGTAACACACCCAGAGAAGAGCAGAACGACCCCACTCGGTCAATGTAACGGACCAGGGAAGAGCAGACTGACTCCACTCTGTCAATGTAACACACCCAGGGAAGAGCAGACTGACCCCACTCTGTCAAAGTAACACACCCAGGGAAGAGCAGACTGACCCCACTTTGTCAAAGTAACACACCCAAGGAAGAGCAGACTGAACACACTCTGTCAATGTAACACACCCAGGGAAGAACAGACAGACCCCACTCTGTCAATGTAACACATCCAGGGAAGAGCAGACTGACCCCACTCTGTCAATGTAACACACCCAGGGAAGAGCAGACTGACCCCACTCTGTCAATGTAACACACCCAGGGAAGAGCAGACTGACCCCACTCTGTCAATGTAACACACCCAGGGAAGAGCAGACTGACCCCACTCTGTCAATGTAACACACCCAGGGAAGAGCAGACTGACCTCACTCTGTCAAAGTAACACATACAGGGAAGAGCAGACTGACCCCACTCTGTCAATGTAACACTCCCAGGGAAGAGCAGAATGACCCCACTCTGTCAATGTAACGGACCCAGGGAAGGGCAGACTGACTCCACTCTGTCAATGTAACAGACCCAGGGAAGAGCAGACTGACCCCACTCTGTCAATGTAACAAACCCAGGGAAGAGCAGACTGACCCCTCTCTGTCAACGTAACACACCCAGGGAAGAGCAGACTGACCCCAATCTGTCAATGTAACAGACCCAGGGAAGGGGAGACTGACCCCACACTGTCATTGTAACAGACCCAGGGAAGGTCAGACTGACCCCACTCTGTCAATGTAACACACCCAGGGAAGAGCAGAATGACTCCACTCTGACAATGTAACTAACCCAGGGAAGAGCAGACTGCCCTCACTCTGTCAAAGTAACACACCCAGGGAAGAGCAGACTGATCCCACTCTGTCAATGTAACACACCCAGGGAAGAGCAGACTGACCCCACTCTGTCAAAGTAACACACCCAGGGAAGAGCAGACTGACCCCACTCTGTCAATGTAACACACCCAGGGAAGAGAAGACTGACCTCACTCTGTCAAAGTAACACACCCACGGAAGAGCAGACTGACCCCACTCTGTCAATGTAACACACCCAGGGAAGAGAAGACTGACCTCACTCTGTCAAAGTAACACACCCAGGGAAGAGCAGACTGACCCCACTCTGTCAATGTAACAGACCCAGGGAAGGGGAGACTGACCCCACACTGTCATTGTAACAGACTCAGGGAAGGGCAGACTGACCCCACTCTGTCAATGTAACACACCTAGGGATGAGCAGACTGACCCCACTCTCTCAATGTGACATACCCAGGGATGAGCAGACTGACCCCACTCTGTCAAAGTAACACACCCAGGGAAGAGCAGACTGACCCCTCTCTGTCAATGTAACACACCCAGGGAAGAGCAGACTGACCCCACTCTGTCAATGTAACAGACCCAGGGAAGGGGAGACTGACCCCACACTGTCATTGTAACAGACCCAGGGAAGGGCAGACTGACCCCACTCTGTCAATGTAACACACCCAGGGAAGAGCAGAATGACTCCACTCTGACAATTTAACTAACCCAGGGAAGAGCAGACTGCCCTCACTCTGTCAATGTAACACACCCAGGGAACAGCAGACTGACCCCACTCTGTCAATGTAACAGACCCAGGGAAGGGCAGACTGACCCCACTCTGTCATTGTAACAGACCCAGGGAAGGGCAGACTGACCCCACTCTGTCAATGTAAAACACCCAGGGAAGAGCAGACTGACTCCACTCTGACAATGTAACACACCCAGGGAAGAGCAGACTGCCCTCACTCTGTCAATGTAACACACCCAGGGAAGAGCAGACTGACCCCACTCTGTCAATGTAACATACCCAGGGAAGAGTAGACTGACCTCACTCTGTCAATTTAACACACCCTGGGGAGAGTAGACTGACTCCACTCTGACAATGTAACACACCCAGGGAAGAACAGACAGGCCCCACTCTGTCAATGTAACACATCCAGGGAAGAGCAGACTGACCCCACTCTGTCAATGTAACACACCCAGGGAATAGCAGACTGACCCCACTCTGTCAATGTAACACACCCAGGGAAGAGCAGACTGACCCCACTCTGTCAATGTAACACACCCAGGGAAGAGCAGACTGACCTCACTCTGTCAAAGTAACACACCCAGAGAAGAGCAGACTGACCCCACTCTGTCAATGTAACACACCCAGGGAAGAGCAGAACGACCCCACTCGGTCAATGTAACGGACCAGGGAAGAGCAGACTGACTCCACTCTGTCAATGTAACACACCCAGGGAAGAGCAGACTGACCCCACTCTGTCAAAGTAACACACCCAGGGAAGAGCAGACTGACCCCACTTTGTCAAAGTAACACACCCAAGGAAGAGCAGACTGAACACACTCTGTCAAGGTAACACACCCAGGGAAGAGCAGACTGATCCCACTCTGTCAATGTAACACACCCAGGGAAGAACAGACAGACCCCACTCTGTCAATGTAACACATCCAGGGAAGAGCAGACTGACCCCACTCTGTCAATGTAACACACCCAGGGAAGAGCAGACTGACCCCACTCTGTCAATGTAACACACCCAGGGAAGAGCAGACTGACCCCACTCTGTCAATGTAACACACCCAGGGAAGAGCAGACTGACCCCACTCTGTCAATGTAACACACCCAGGGAAGAGCAGACTGACCTCACTCTGTCAAAGTAACACATACAGGGAAGAGCAGACTGACCCCACTCTGTCAATGTAACACTCCCAGGGAAGAGCAGAATGACCCCACTCTGTCAATGTAACAGACCCAGGGAAGGGCAGACTGACCCCACTCTGTCAATGTAACAGACCCAGGGAAGAGCAGACTGACCCCACTCTGTCAATGTAACAAACCCAGGGAAGAGCAGACTGACCCCTCTCTGTCAACGTAACACACCCAGGGAAGAGCAGACTGACCCCAATCTGTCAATGTAACAGACCCAGGGAAGGGGAGACTGACCCCACACTGTCATTGTAACAGACCCAGGGAAGGTCAGACTGACCCCACTCTGTCAATGTAACACACCCAGGGAAGAGCAGAATGACTCCACTCTGACAATGTAACTAACCCAGGGAAGAGCAGACTGCCCTCACTCTGTCAAAGTAACACACCCAGGGAAGAGCAGACTGACCCCACTCTGTCAATGTAACACACCCAGGGAAGAGAAGACTGACCTCACTCTGTCAAAGTAACACACCCACGGAAGAGCAGACTGACCCCACTCTGTCAATGTAACACACCCAGGGAAGAGAAGACTGACCTCACTCTGTCAAAGTAACACACCCAGGGAAGAGCAGACTGACCCCACTCTGTCAATGTAACAGACCCAGGGAAGGGGAGACTGACCCCACACTGTCATTGTAACAGACTCAGGGAAGGGCAGACTGACCCCACTCTGTCAATGTAACACACCTAGGGATGAGCAGACTGACCCCACTCTCTCAATGTGACATACCCAGGGAAGAGTAAACAGACCCCACTCTGTCACTGTAACTAACCCAGGGAAGAGCAGACTGATCCCACTCTGTCAATGTAACACACCCAGGGAAGAGCAGACTGACCCCACTCTGTCAAAGTAACACACCCACGGAAGAGCAGACTGACCCCACTCTGTCAATGTAACACACCCAGGGAAGAGAAGACTGACCTCACTCTGTCAAAGTAACACACCCACGGAAGAGCAGACTGACCCCACTCTGTCAATGTAACTCACCCAGGGAAGAGCAGACTGCCCTCACTCTGTCAAAGTAACAGACCCAGGGAAGGGCAGACTGACCCCACTCTGTCAATGTAACAGACCCAGGGAAGAGCAGACTGACTTCACTCTGTCAATGTAACACACCCAGGGAAAAGCAGACTGACCCCTCTCTGTCAATGTAACACACCCAGGGAAGAGCAGACTGACCCCACTCTGTCAATGTAACAGACCCAGGGAAGGGCAGACTGACCCCACTCTGTCAATGTAACACACCCAGGGAAGAGCAGACTGACCCCACTCTGTCATTGTAACAGACCCAGGGAAGGGCAGACTGACCCCTCTCTGTCAATGTAACACACCCAGGGAAGAGCAGAATGACTCCACTCTGACAATGTAACTAACCCAGGGAAGAGCAGACTGCCCTCACTCTGTCAAAGTAACACACCCAGGGAACAGCAGACTGACCCCACTCTGTCAATGTAACAGACCCAGGGAAGGGCAGACTGACCCCACTCTGTCATTGTAACAGACCCAGGGAAGGGCAGACTGACCCCACTCTGTCAATGTAAAACACCCAGGGAAGAGCAGACTGACTCCACTCTGACAATGTAACACACCCTGGGGAGAGTAGACTGACTCCACTCTGACAATGTAACACACCCAGGGAAGAGCAGACTGACCCCACTCTGTCAATGTAACATACCCAGGGAAGAGGAGACTGACCTCACTCTGTCAATGTAACACACCCAGGGATGAGCAGACTGACCCCACTCTGTCAATGTAACACATCCAGGGAAGAGCAGACTGACCCCACTCTGTCAATGTAACACACCCAGGGAAGAGCAGACTGACCCCACTCTGTCAATGTAACACACCCAGGGAAGAGCAGACTGACCCCACTCTGTCAATGTAACACACCCAGGGAAGAGCAGACTGACCTCACTCTGTCAAAGTAACACATACAGGGAAGAGCAGACTGACCCCACTCTGTCAATGTAACACACCCAGGGAAGAGCAGAATGACCCCACTCTGTCAATGTAACGGACCCAGGGAAGGGCAGACTGACCCCACTCTGTCAATGTAACAGACCCAGGGAAGAGCAGACTGACCCCACTCTGTCAATGTAACAAACCCAGGGAAGAGCAGACTGACCCCTCTCTGTCAACGTAACACACCCAGGGAAGCGCAGACTGACCCCAATCTGTCAATGTAACAGACCCAGGGAAGGGGAGACTGACCACACACTGTCATTGTAACAGACCCAGGGAAGGTCAGACTGACCCCACTCTGTCAATGTAACACACCCAGGGAAGAGCAGAATGACTCCACTCTGACAATGTAACTAACCCAGGGAAGAGCAGACTGCCCTCACTCTGTCAAAGTAACACACCCAGGGAAGAGCAGACTGATCCCACTCTGTCAATGTAACACACCCAGGGAAGAGCAGACTGACCCCACTCTGTCAAAGTAACACACCCAGGGAAGAGCAGACTGACCCCACTCTGTCAATGTAACACACCCAGGGAAGAGAAGACTGACCTCACTCTGTCAAAGTAACACACCCACGGAAGAGCAGACTGACCCCACTCTGTCAATGTAACACACCCAGGGAAGAGAAGACTGACCTCACTCTGTCAAAGTAACACACCCAGGGAAGAGCAGACTGACCCCACTCTGTCAATGTAACAGACCCAGGGAAGGGGAGACTGACCCCACACTGTCATTGTAACAGACCCAGGGAAGGGCAGACTGACCCCACTCTGTCAATGTAACACACCTAGGGATGAGCAGACTGACCCCACTCTCTCAATGTGACATACCCAGGGAAGAGTAAACTGACCCCACTCTGTCACTGTAACTCACCCAGGGAAGAGCAGACTGATCCCACTCTGTCAATGTAACACACCCAGGGAAGAGCAGACTGACCCCACTCTGTCAAAGTAACACACCCAGGGAAGAGCAGACTGACCCCACTCTGTCAATGTAACACACCCAGGGAAGAGAAGACTGACCTCACTCTGTCAAAGTAACACACCCACGGAAGAGCAGACTGACCCCACTCTGTCAATGTAACTCACCCAGGGAAGAGCAGAATGACCCCACTCTGTCAATGTAACAGACCCAGGGAAGGGCAGACTGACCCCACTCTGTCAATGTAACAGACCCAGGGAAGAGCAGACTGACTTCACTCTGTCAATGTAACTCACCCAGGGAAGAGCAGACTGACCCCTCTCTGTCAATTTAACACACCCAGGGAAGAGCAGACTGACCCCACTCTGTCAATGTAACAGACCCAGGGAAGGGCAGACTGACCCCACTCTGTCATTGTAACAGACCCAGGGAAGGGCAGACTGACCCCACTCTGTCAATGTAACACCCCCAGGGAAGAGCAGACTGACTACACTCTGACAATGTAACTCACCCAGGGAAGAGCAGACTGCCCTCACTCTGTCAATGTAACACACCCAGGGAAGAGCAGACTGACTCCACTCTGACAATGTAACACACCCAGGGAAGAGCAGACTGCCCTCACTCTGTCAATGTAACACACCCAGGGAAGAGCAGACTGACCCCACTCTGTCAATGTAACATACCCAGGGAAGAGTAGACTGACCTCACTCAGTCAATTTAACACACCCTGGGGAGAGTAGACTGACTCCACTCTGACAATGTAACACACCCAGGGAAGAGCAGCCTGACCCCACTCTGTCAATGTAACATACCCAGGGAAGAGCAGACTGACCTCACTCTGTCAATGTAACACACCCAGGGAAGAACAGACAGGCCCCACTCTGTCAATGTAACACATCCAGGGAAGAGCAGACTGACCCCACTCTGTCAATGTAACACACCCAGGGAAGAGCAGACTGACCCCACTCTGTCAATGTAACACACCCAGGGAAGAGCAGACTGACCCCACTCTGTCAATGTAACACACCCAGGGAAGAGCAGACTGACCTCACTCTGTCAATGTAACACACCCAGGGAAGAGCAGACTGACCCCACTCTGTCAATGTAACACACCCAGGGAAGAGCAGAATGACCCCACTCGGTCAATGTAACGGACCAGGGAAGAGCAGACTGATCCCACTCTGTCAAAGTAACACACCCAGGGAAGAGCAGACGGACCCCACTTTGTCAAAGTAACACACCCAAGGAAGAGCAGACTGAACACACTCTGTCAAGGTAACACACCAAGGGAAGAGCAGACTGATCCCACTCTGTCAATGTAACACACCCAGGGAAGAACAGACAGACCCCACTCTGTCAATGTAACACATCCAGGGAAGAGCAGACTGACCCCACTCTGTCAATGTAACACACCCAGGGAAGAGCAGACTGACCCCACTCTGTCAATGTAATACACCCAGGGAAGAGCAGACTGACCCCACTCTGTCAATGTAACACACCCAGGGAAGAGCAGACTGACCTCACTCTGTCAAAGTAACACATACAGGGAAGAGCAGACTGACCCCACTCTGTCAATGTAACACACCCAGGGAAGAGCAGAATGACCCCACTCTGTCAATGTAACACACCCAGGGAAGGGCAGACTGACCCCACTCTGTCAATGTAACAGACCCAGGGAAGAGCAGACTGACCCCACTCTGTCAATGTAACAAACCCAGGGAAGAGCAGACTGACCCCTCTCTGTCAACGTAACACACCCAGGGAAGGGCAGACAGACCCCAATCTGTCAATGTAACAGACCCAGGGAAGGGGAGACTGACCCCACACTGTCATTGTAATAGACCCAGGGAAGGGCAGACTGACCCCACTCTGTCAATGTAACACACCCAGGGAAGAGCAGAATGACTCCACTCTGACAATTTAACGAACCCAGGGAAGAGCAGACTGCCCTCACTCTGTCAAAGTCACACACCCAGGGAACAGCAGACTGACCCCACTCTGTCAATGTAACAGACCCAGGGAAGGGCAGACTGACCCCACTCTGTCATTGTAACAGACCCAGGGAAGGGCAGACTGACCCCACTCTGTCAATGTAAAACACCCAGGGAAGAGCAGACTGACTCCACTCTGACAATGTAACACACCCAGGGAAGAGCAGACTGCCCTCACTCTGTCAATGTAACACACCCAGGGAAGAGCAGACTGACGCCACTCTGTCAATGTAACATACCCAGGGAAGAGTAGACTGACCTTACTCTGTCAATTTAACACACCCTGGGGAGAGTAGACTGACTCCACTCTGACAATGTAACACATCCAGGGAAGAGCAGACTGACCCCACTCTGTCAATGTAACATACCCAGGGAAGAGCAGACTGACCTCACACTGTCAATGTTAGACACCCAGGGATGAGCAGACTGACCCCACTCTCTCAATGTGACATACCCAGGGAAGAGTAAACTGATCCCACTCTGTCACTGTAACTCACCCAGGGAAGAGCAGACTGATCCCACTCTGTCAATGTAACACACCCAGGGAAGAGCAGACTGACCCCACTCTGTCAAAGTAACACACCCAGGGAAGAGCAGACTGACCCCACTCTGTCAATGTAACACACCCAGGGAAGAGAAGACTGACCTCACTCTGTCAAAGTAACACACCCACGGAAGAGCAGACTGACCCCACTCTGTCAATGTAACTCACCCAGGGAAGAGCAGAATGACCCAACTCTGTCAATGTAACAGACCCAGGGAAGGGCAGACTGACCCCACTCTGTCAATGTAACAGACCCAGGGAAGAGCAGACTGACTTCACTCTGTCAATGTAACACACCCAGGGAAGAGCAGACTGACCTTACTCTGTCAATTTAACACACCCTGGGGAGAGGAGACTGACTCCACTCTGACAATGTAACACACCCAGGGAAGAGCAGACTGACCCCACTCTGTCAATGTAACATACCCAGGGAAGAGCAGACTGACCTCACACTGTCAATGTAACACACCCAGGGATGAGCAGACTGACCCCACTCTCTCAATGTGACATACCCAGGGAAGAGTAAACTGATCCCACTCTGTCACTGTAACTCACCCAGGGAAGAGCAGACTGATCCCACTCTGTCAATGTAACACACCCAGGGAAGAGCAGAATGACCTCACTCTGTCAATGTAACACACCCAGGGATGAGCAGACTGACCTCACTCTCTCAATGTGACATACCCAGGGAAGAGCAGACTGACCGCACTCTGTCAATGTAACACACCCAGGGAAGAACAGACAGACCCCACTCTGTCAATGTAACACATCCAGGGAAGAGCAGACTGACCCCACTCTGTCAATGTAACACACCCAGGGATGAGCAGACTGACCCCACTCTGTCAATGTAACACACCCAGGGAAGAGCAGACTGACCCCACTCTGTCAATGTAACACACCCAGGGATGAGCAGACTGACCTCACTCTATCAAAGTAACACACCCAGGGAAGAGCAGACTGACCCCACTCTGTCAATGTAACACCCCCAGGGAAGAGCAGAATGACTCCACTCTGACAATTTAACTAACCCAGGGAAGAGCAGACTGCCCTCACTCTGTCAATGTAACACACCCAGGGAACAGCAGACTGACCCGACTCTGTCAATGTAACAGACCCAGGGAAGGGCAGACTGACCCCACTCTGTCATTGTAACAGACCCAGGGAAGGGCAGACTGACCCCACTCTGTCAATGTAAAACACCCAGGGAAGAGCAGACTGACTCCACTCTGACAATGTAACACACCCAGGGAAGAGCAGACTGCCCTCACTCTGTCAATGTAACACACCCAGGGAAGAGCAGACTGACCCCACTCTGTCAATGTAACATACCCAGGGAAGAGTAGACTGACCTCACTCTGTCAATTTAACACACCCTGGGGAGAGTAGACTGACTCCACTCTGACAATGTAACACACCCAGGGAAGAACAGACAGGCCCCACTCTGTCAATGTAACACATCCAGGGAAGAGCAGACTGACCCCACTCTGTCAATGTAACACACCCAGGGAATAGCAGACTGACCCCACTCTGTCAATGTAACACACCCAGGGAAGAGCAGACTGACCCCACTCTGTCAATGTAACACACCCAGGGAAGAGCAGACTGACCTCACTCTGTCAAAGTAACACACCCAGAGAAGAGCAGACTGACCCCACTCTGTCAATGTAACACACCCAGGGAAGAGCAGAACGACCCCACTCGGTCAATGTAACGGACCAGGGAAGAGCAGACTGACTCCACTCTGTCAATGTAACACACCCAGGGAAGAGCAGACTGACCCCACTCTGTCAAAGTAACACACCCAGGGAAGAGCAGACTGACCCCACTTTGTCAAAGTAACACACCCAAGGAAGAGCAGACTGAACACACTCTGTCAAGGTAACACACCCAGGGAAGAGCAGACTGATCCCACTCTGTCAATGTAACACACCCAGGGAAGAACAGACAGACCCCACTCTGTCAATGTAACACATCCAGGGAAGAGCAGACTGACCCCACTCTGTCAATGTAACACACCCAGGGAAGAGCAGACTGACCCCACTCTGTCAATGTAACACACCCAGGGAAGAGCAGACTGACCCCACTCTGTCAATGTAACACACCCAGGGAAGAGCAGACTGACCCCACTCTGTCAATGTAACACACCCAGGGAAGAGCAGACTGACCTCACTCTGTCAAAGTAACACATACAGGGAAGAGCAGACTGACCCCACTCTGTCAATGTAACACTCCCAGGGAAGAGCAGAATGACCCCACTCTGTCAATGTAACGGACCCAGGGAAGGGCAGACTGACCCCACTCTGTCAATGTAACAGACCCAGGGAAGAGCAGACTGACCCCACTCTGTCAATGTAACAAACCCAGGGAAGAGCAGACTGACCCCTCTCTGTCAACGTAACACACCCAGGGAAGAGCAGACTGACCCCAATCTGTCAATGTAACAGACCCAGGGAAGGGGAGACTGACCCCACACTGTCATTGTAACAGACCCAGGGAAGGTCAGACTGACCCCACTCTGTCAATGTAACACACCCAGGGAAGAGCAGAATGACTCCACTCTGACAATGTAACTAACCCAGGGAAGAGCAGACTGCCCTCACTCTGTCAAAGTAACACACCCAGGGAAGAGCAGACTGATCCCACTCTGTCAATGTAACACACCCAGGGAAGAGCAGACTGACCCCACTCTGTCAAAGTAACACACCCAGGGAAGAGCAGACTGACCCCACTCTGTCAATGTAACACACCCAGGGAAGAGAAGACTGACCTCACTCTGTCAAAGTAACACACCCACGGAAGAGCAGACTGACCCCACTCTGTCAATGTAACACACCCAGGGAAGAGAAGACTGACCTCACTCTGTCAAAGTAACACACCCAGGGAAGAGCAGACTGACCCCACTCTGTCAATGTAACAGACCCAGGGAAGGGGAGACTGACCCCACACTGTCATTGTAACAGACTCAGGGAAGGGCAGACTGACCCCACTCTGTCAATGTAAAACACCCAGGGAAGAGCAGACTGACTCCACTCTGACAATGTAACACACCCAGGGAAGAGCAGACTGCCCTCACTCTGTCAATGTAACACACCCAGGGAAGAGCAGACTGACCCCACTCTGTCAATGTAACATACCCAGGGAAGAGTAGACTGACCTCACTCTGTCAATTTAACACACCCTGGGGAGAGTAGACTGACTCCACTCTGACAATGTAACACACCCAGGGAAGAACAGACAGGCCCCACTCTGTCAATGTAACACATCCAGGGAAGAGCAGACTGACCCCACTCTGTCAATGTAACACACCCAGGGAATAGCAGACTGACCCCACTCTGTCAATGTAACACACCCAGGGAAGAGCAGACTGACCCCACTCTGTCAATGTAACACACCCAGGGAAGAGCAGACTGACCTCACTCTGTCAAAGTAACACACCCAGAGAAGAGCAGACTGACCCCACTCTGTCAATGTAACACACCCAGGGAAGAGCAGAACGACCCCACTCGGTCAATGTAACGGACCAGGGAAGAGCAGACTGACTCCACTCTGTCAATGTAACACACCCAGGGAAGAGCAGACTGACCCCACTCTGTCAAAGTAACACACCCAGGGAAGAGCAGACTGACCCCACTTTGTCAAAGTAACACACCCAAGGAAGAGCAGACTGAACACACTCTGTCAAGGTAACACACCCAGGGAAGAGCAGACTGATCCCACTCTGTCAATGTAACACACCCAGGGAAGAACAGACAGACCCCACTCTGTCAATGTAACACATCCAGGGAAGAGCAGACTGACCCCACTCTGTCAATGTAACACACCCAGGGAAGAGCAGACTGACCCCACTCTGTCAATGTAACACACCCAGGGAAGAGCAGACTGACCCCACTCTGTCAATGTAACACACCCAGGGAAGAGCAGACTGACCCCACTCTGTCAATGTAACACACCCAGGGAAGAGCAGACTGACCTCACTCTGTCAAAGTAACACATACAGGGAAGAGCAGACTGACCCCACTCTGTCAATGTAACACTCCCAGGGAAGAGCAGAATGACCCCACTCTGTCAATGTAACGGACCCAGGGAAGGGCAGACTGACCCCACTCTGTCAATGTAACAGACCCAGGGAAGAGCAGACTGACCCCACTCTGTCAATGTAACAAACCCAGGGAAGAGCAGACTGACCCCTCTCTGTCAACGTAACACACCCAGGGAAGAGCAGACTGACCCCAATCTGTCAATGTAACAGACCCAGGGAAGGGGAGACTGACCCCACACTGTCATTGTAACAGACCCAGGGAAGGTCAGACTGACCCCACTCTGTCAATGTAACACACCCAGGGAAGAGCAGAATGACTCCACTCTGACAATGTAACTAACCCAGGGAAGAGCAGACTGCCCTCACTCTGTCAAAGTAACACACCCAGGGAAGAGCAGACTGATCCCACTCTGTCAATGTAACACACCCAGGGAAGAGCAGACTGACCCCACTCTGTCAAAGTAACACACCCAGGGAAGAGCAGACTGACCCCACTCTGTCAATGTAACACACCCAGGGAAGAGAAGACTGACCTCACTCTGTCAAAGTAACACACCCACGGAAGAGCAGACTGACCCCACTCTGTCAATGTAACACACCCAGGGAAGAGAAGACTGACCTCACTCTGTCAAAGTAACACACCCAGGGAAGAGCAGACTGACCCCACTCTGTCAATGTAACAGACCCAGGGAAGGGGAGACTGACCCCACACTGTCATTGTAACAGACTCAGGGAAGAGCAGACTGACGCCACTCTGTCAATGTAACATACCCAGGGAAGAGTAGACTGACCTTACTCTGTCAATTTAACACACCCTGGGGAGAGTAGACTGACTCCACTCTGACAATGTAACACACCCAGGGAAGAGCAGACTGACCCCACTCTGTCAATGTAACATACCCAGGGAAGAGCAGACTGACCTCACACTGTCAATGTAACACACCCAGGGATGAGCAGACTGACCCCACTCTCTCAATGTGACATACCCAGGGAAGATTAAACTGATCCCACTCTGTCACTGTAACTCACCCAGGGAAGAGCAGACTGATCCCACTCTGTCAATGTAACACACCCAGGGAAGAGCAGACTGACCCCACTCTGTCAAAGTAACACACCCAGGGAAGAGCAGACTGACCCCACTCTGTCAATGTAACACACCCAGGGAAGAGAAGACTGACCTCACTCTGTCAAAGTAACACACCCACGGAAGAGCAGACTGACCCCACTCTGTCAATGTAACTCACCCAGGGAAGAGCAGAATGACCCAACTCTGTCAATGTAACAGACCCAGGGAAGGGCAGACTGACCCCACTCTGTCAATGTAACAGACCCAGGGAAGAGCAGACTGACTTCACTCTGTCAATGTAACACACCCAGGGAAGAGCAGACTGACCTTACTCTGTCAATTTAACACACCCTGGGGAGAGGAGACTGACTCCACTCTGACAATGTAACACACCCAGGGAAGAGCAGACTGACCCCACTCTGTCAATGTAACATACCCAGGGAAGAGCAGACTGACCTCACACTGTCAATGTAACACACCCAGGGATGAGCAGACTGACCCCACTCTCTCAATGTGACATACCCAGGGAAGAGTAAACTGATCCCACTCTGTCACTGTAACTCACCCAGGGAAGAGCAGACTGATCCCACTCTGTCAATGTAACACACCCAGGGAAGAGCAGAATGACCTCACTCTGTCAATGTAACACACCCAGGGATGAGCAGACTGACCTCACTCTCTCAATGTGACATACCCAGGGAAGAGCAGACTGACCGCACTCTGTCAATGTAACACACCCAGGGAAGAACAGACCGACCCCACTCTGTCAATGTAACACATCCAGGGAAGAGCAGACTGACCCCACTCTGTCAATGTAACACACCCAGGGATGAGCAGACTGCCCCCACTCTGTCAATGTAACACACCCAGGGAAGAGCAGACTGACCCCACTCTGTCAAAGTAACACACCCAGGGAAGAGCAGACTGACCCCACTCTGTCAATGTAACACACCCAGGGAAGAGAAGACTGACCTCACTCTGTCAAAGTAACACACCCACGGAAGAGCAGACTGACCCCACTCTGTCAATGTAACGGACCCAGGGAAGGGCAGACTGACCCCTCTCTGTCAACGTAACACACCCAGGGAAGAGCAGACTGACCCCACTCTGTCAATGTAACAGACCCAGGGAAGGGGAGACTGACCCCACACTGTCATTGTAACAGACCCAGGGAAGGGCAGACTGACCCCACTCTGTCAATGTAACACCCCCAGGGAAGAGCAGAATGACTCCACTCTGACAATTTAACTAACCCAGGGAAGAGCAGACTGCCCTCACTCTGTCAATGTAACACACACAGGGAACAGCAGACTGACCCGACTCTGTCAATGTAACAGACCCAGGGAAGGGCAGACTGACCCCACTCTGTCATTGTAACAGACCCAGGGAAGGGCAGACTGACGCCACTCTGTCAATGTAAAACACCCAGGGAAGAGCAGACTGACTCCACTCTGACAATGTAACACACCCAGGGAAGAGCAGACTGCCCTCACTCTGTCAATGTAACACACCCAGGGAAGAGCAGACTGACCCCACTCTGTCAATGTAACATACCCAGGGAAGAGTAGACTGACCTCACTCTGTCAATTTAACACACCCTGGGGAGAGTAGACTGACTCCACTCTGACAATGTAACACACCCAGGGAAGAACAGACTGACTCCACTCTGACAATGTAACACACCCAGGGAAGAGCAGACTGCCCTCACTCTGTCAATGTAACAGAGCCAGGGAAGAGCAGACTGACTTCACTCTGTCAATGTAACATACCCAGGGAAGAGTAGACTGACCTCACTCTGTCAATTTAACACACCCTGGGGAGAGTAGACTGACTCCACTCTGACAATGTAACACACCCAGGGAAGAACAGACAGGCCCCACTCTGTCAATGTAACATACCCAGGGAAGAGCAGACTGACCTCACACTGTCAATGTAACACACCCAGGGATGAGCAGACTGACCCCACTCTCTCAATGTGACATACCCAGGGAAGAGTAAACTGATCCCACTCTGTCACTGTAACTCACCCAGGGAAGAGCAGACTGATCCCACTCTGTCAATGTAACACACCCAGGGAAGAGCAGAATGACCTCACTCTGTCAATGTAACACACCCAGGGATGAGCAGACTGACCTCACTCTCTCAATGTGACATACCCAGGGAAGAGCAGACTGACCGCACTCTGTCAATGTAACACACCCAGGGAAGAACAGACCGACCCCACTCTGTCAATGTAACACATCCAGGGAAGAGCAGACTGACCCCACTCTGTCAATGTAACACACCCAGGGATGAGCAGACTGACCCCACTCTGTCAATGTAACACACCCAGGGAAGAGCAGACTGACCCCACTCTGTCAAAGTAACACACCCAGGGAAGAGCAGACTGACCCCACTCTGTCAATGTAACACACCCAGGGAAGAGAAGACTGACCTCACTCTGTCAAAGTAACACACCCACGGAAGAGCAGACTGACCCCACTCTGTCAATGTAACGGACCCAGGGAAGGGCAGACTGACCCCTCTCTGTCAACGTAACACACCCAGGGAAGAGCAGACTGACCCCACTCTGTCAATGTAACAGACCCAGGGAAGGGGAGACTGACCCCACACTGTCATTGTAACAGACCCAGGGAAGGGCAGACTGACCCCACTCTGTCAATGTAACACCCCCAGGGAAGAGCAGAATGACTCCACTCTGACAATTTAACTAACCCAGGGAAGAGCAGACTGCCCTCACTCTGTCAATGTAACACACACAGGGAACAGCAGACTGACCCGACTCTGTCAATGTAACAGACCCAGGGAAGGGCAGACTGACCCCACTCTGTCATTGTAACAGACCCAGGGAAGGGCAGACTGACGCCACTCTGTCAATGTAAAACACCCAGGGAAGAGCAGACTGACTCCACTCTGACAATGTAACACACCCAGGGAAGAGCAGACTGCCCTCACTCTGTCAATGTAACACACCCAGGGAAGAGCAGACTGACCCCACTCTGTCAATGTAACATACCCAGGGAAGAGTAGACTGACCTCACTCTGTCAATTTAACACACCCTGGGGAGAGTAGACTGACTCCACTCTGACAATGTAACACACCCAGGGAAGAACAGACAGGCCCCACTCTGTCAATGTAACACATCCAGGGAAGAGCAGACTGACCCCACTCTGTCAATGTAACACACCCAGGGAATAGCAGACTGACCCCACTCTGTCAATGTAACACACCCAGGGAAGAGCAGACTGACCCCACTCTGTCAATGTAACACACCCAGGGAAGAGCAGACTGACCTCACTCTGTCAAAGTAACACACCCAGAGAAGAGCAGACTGACCCCACTCTGTCAATGTAACACACCCAGGGAAGAGCAGAACGACCCCACTCGGTCAATGTAACGGACCAGGGAAGAGCAGACTGACTCCACTCTGTCAATGTAACACACCCAGGGAAGAGCAGACTGACCCCACTCTGTCAAAGTAACACACCCAGGGAAGAGCAGACTGACCCCACTTTGTCAAAGTAACACACCCAAGGAAGAGCAGACTGAACACACTCTGTCAAGGTAACACACCCAGGGAAGAGCAGTCTGATCCCACTCTGTCAATGTAACACACCCAGGGAAGAACAGACAGACCCCACTCTGTCAATGTAACACATCCAGGGAAGAGCAGACTGACCCCACTCTGTCAATGTAACACACCCAGGGAAGAGCAGACTGACCCAACTCTGTCAATGTAACACACCCAGGGAAGAGCAGACTGACCCCACTCTGTCAATGTAACACACCCAGGGAAGAGCAGACTGACCCCACTCTGTCAATGTAACACACCCAGGGAAGAGCAGACTGACCTCACTCTGTCAAAGTAACACATACAGGGAAGAGCAGACTGACCCCACTCTGTCAATGTAACACTCCCAGGGAAGAGCAGAATGACCCCACTCTGTCAATGTAACGGACCCAGGGAAGGGCAGACTGACCCCACTCTGTCAATGTAACAGACCCAGGGAAGAGCAGACTGACCCCACTCTGTCAATGTAACAAACCCAGGGAAGAGCAGACTGACCCCACTCTGTCAACGTAACACACCCAGGGAATAGCAGACTGACCCCACTCTGACAATGTAACACACCCAGGGAAGAGCAGACTGCCCTCACTCTGTCAATGTAACACACCCAGGGAAGAACAGACTGACGCCACTCTGTCAATGTAACATACCCAGGGAAGAGTAGACTGACCTTACTCTGTCAATTTAACACACCCTGGGGAGAGTAGACTGACTCCACTCTGACAATGTAACACACCCAGGGAAGAGCAGACTGACCCCACTCTGTCAATGTAACATACCCAGGGAAGAGCAGACTGACCTCACACTGTCAATGTAACACACCCAGGGATGAGCAGACTGACCCCACTCTCTCAATGTGACATACCCAGGGAAGAGTAAACTGATCCCACTCTGTCACTGTAACTCACCCAGGGAAGAGCAGACTGATCCCACTCTGTCAATGTAACACACCCAGGGAAGAGCAGACTGACCCCACTCTGTCAAAGTAACACACCCAGGGAAGAGCAGACTGACCCCACTCTGTCAATGTAACACACCCAGGGAAGAGAAGACTGACCTCACTCTGTCAAAGTAACACACCCACGGAAGAGCAGACTGACCCCACTCTGTCAATGTAACTCACCCAGGGAAGAGCAGAATGACCCAACTCTGTCAATGTAACAGACCCAGGGAAGGGCAGACTGGCCCCACTCTGTCAATGTAACAGACCCAGGGAAGAGCAGACTGACTTCACTCTGTCAATGTAACACACCCAGGGAAGAGCAGACTGACCTTACTCTGTCAATTTAACACACCCTGGGGAGAGGAGACTGACTCCACTCTGACAATGTAACACACCCAGGGAAGAGCAGACTGACCCCACTCTGTCAATGTAACATACCCAGGGAAGAGCAGACTGACCTCACACTGTCAATGTAACACACCCAGGGATGAGCAGACTGACCCCACTCTCTCAATGTGACATACCCAGGGAAGAGTAAACTGATCCCACTCTGTCACTGTAACTCACCCAGGGAAGAGCAGACTGATCCCACTCTGTCAATGTAACACACCCAGGGAAGAGCAGAATGACCTCACTCTGTCAATGTAACACACCCAGGGATGAGCAGACTGACCTCACTCTCTCAATGTGACATACCCAGGGAAGAGCAGACTGACCGCACTCTGTCAATGTAACACACCCAGGGAAGAACAGACAGACCCCACTCTGTCAATGTAACACATCCAGGGAAGAGCAGACTGACCCCACTCTGTCAATGTAACACACCCAGGGATGAGCAGACTGACCCCACTCTGTCAATGTAACACACCCAGGGAAGAGCAGACTGACCCCACTCTGTCAATGTAACACACCAAGGGATGAGCAGACTGACCTCACTCTATCAAAGTAACACACCCAGGGAAGAGCAGACTGACCCCACTCTGTCAATGTAACACACCCAGGGAAGAGCAGACTGACCCCACTCTGTCAATGTAACACACCAAGGGATGAGCAGACTGACCTCACTCTATCAAAGTAACACACCCAGGGATGAGCAGACTGACCCCACTCTGTCAATGTAACACACCCAGGGAAGAGCAGACTGACCCCACTCTGTCAAAGTAACACACCCAGGGAAGAGCAGACTGACCCCACTCTGTCAATGTAACACACCCAGGGAAGAGAAGACTGACCTCACTCTGTCAAAGTAACACACCCACGGAAGAGCAGACTGACCCCACTCTGTCAATGTAACGGACCCAGGGAAGGGCAGACTGACCCCTCTCTGTCAACGTAACACACCCAGGGAAGAGCAGACTGACCCCACTCTGTCAATGTAACAGACCCAGGGAAGGGGAGACTGACCCCACACTGTCATTGTAACAGACCCAGGGAAGGGCAGACTGACCCCACTCTGTCAATGTAACACCCCCAGGGAAGAGCAGAATGACTCCACTCTGACAATTTAACTAACCCAGGGAAGAGCAGACTGCCCTCACTCTGTCAATGTAACACACACAGGGAACAGCAGACTGACCCGACTCTGTCAATGTAACAGACCCAGGGAAGGGCAGACTGACCCCACTCTGTCATTGTAACAGACCCAGGGAAGGGCAGACTGACGCCACTCTGTCAATGTAAAACACCCAGGGAAGAGCAGACTGACTCCACTCTGACAATGTAACACACCCAGGGAAGAGCAGACTGCCCTCACTCTGTCAATGTAACACACCCAGGGAAGAGCAGACTGACCCCACTCTGTCAATGTAACATACCCAGGGAAGAGTAGACTGACCTCACTCTGTCAATTTAACACACCCTGGGGAGAGTAGACTGACTCCACTCTGACAATGTAACACACCCAGGGAAGAACAGACTGACTCCACTCTGACAATGTAACACACCCAGGGAAGAGCAGACTGCCCTCACTCTGTCAATGTAACAGAGCCAGGGAAGAGCAGACTGACTTCACTCTGTCAATGTAACATACCCAGGGAAGAGTAGACTGACCTCACTCTGTCAATTTAACACACCCTGGGGAGAGTAGACTGACTCCACTCTGACAATGTAACACACCCAGGGAAGAACAGACAGGCCCCACTCTGTCAATGTAACATACCCAGGGAAGAGCAGACTGACCTCACACTGTCAATGTAACACACCCAGGGATGAGCAGACTGACCCCACTCTCTCAATGTGACATACCCAGGGAAGAGTAAACTGATCCCACTCTGTCACTGTAACTCACCCAGGGAAGAGCAGACTGATCCCACTCTGTCAATGTAACACACCCAGGGAAGAGCAGAATGACCTCACTCTGTCAATGTAACACACCCAGGGATGAGCAGACTGACCTCACTCTCTCAATGTGACATACCCAGGGAAGAGCAGACTGACCGCACTCTGTCAATGTAACACACCCAGGGAAGAACAGACCGACCCCACTCTGTCAATGTAACACATCCAGGGAAGAGCAGACTGACCCCACTCTGTCAATGTAACACACCCAGGGATGAGCAGACTGACCCCACTCTGTCAATGTAACACACCCAGGGAAGAGCAGACTGACCCCACTCTGTCAAAGTAACACACCCAGGGAAGAGCAGACTGACCCCACTCTGTCAATGTAACACACCCAGGGAAGAGAAGACTGACCTCACTCTGTCAAAGTAACACACCCACGGAAGAGCAGACTGACCCCACTCTGTCAATGTAACGGACCCAGGGAAGGGCAGACTGACCCCTCTCTGTCAACGTAACACACCCAGGGAAGAGCAGACTGACCCCACTCTGTCAATGTAACAGACCCAGGGAAGGGGAGACTGACCCCACACTGTCATTGTAACAGACCCAGGGAAGGGCAGACTGACCCCACTCTGTCAATGTAACACCCCCAGGGAAGAGCAGAATGACTCCACTCTGACAATTTAACTAACCCAGGGAAGAGCAGACTGCCCTCACTCTGTCAATGTAACACACACAGGGAACAGCAGACTGACCCGACTCTGTCAATGTAACAGACCCAGGGAAGGGCAGACTGACCCCACTCTGTCATTGTAACAGACCCAGGGAAGGGCAGACTGACGCCACTCTGTCAATGTAAAACACCCAGGGAAGAGCAGACTGACTCCACTCTGACAATGTAACACACCCAGGGAAGAGCAGACTGCCCTCACTCTGTCAATGTAACACACCCAGGGAAGAGCAGACTGACCCCACTCTGTCAATGTAACATACCCAGGGAAGAGTAGACTGACCTCACTCTGTCAATTTAACACACCCTGGGGAGAGTAGACTGACTCCACTCTGACAATGTAACACACCCAGGGAAGAACAGACAGGCCCCACTCTGTCAATGTAACACATCCAGGGAAGAGCAGACTGACCCCACTCTGTCAATGTAACACACCCAGGGAATAGCAGACTGACCCCACTCTGTCAATGTAACACACCCAGGGAAGAGCAGACTGACCCCACTCTGTCAATGTAACACACCCAGGGAAGAGCAGACTGACCTCACTCTGTCAAAGTAACACACCCAGAGAAGAGCAGACTGACCCCACTCTGTCAATGTAACACACCCAGGGAAGAGCAGAACGACCCCACTCGGTCAATGTAACGGACCAGGGAAGAGCAGACTGACTCCACTCTGTCAATGTAACACACCCAGGGAAGAGCAGACTGACCCCACTCTGTCAAAGTAACACACCCAGGGAAGAGCAGACTGACCCCACTTTGTCAAAGTAACACACCCAAGGAAGAGCAGACTGAACACACTCTGTCAAGGTAACACACCCAGGGAAGAGCAGACTGATCCCACTCTGTCAATGTAACACACCCAGGGAAGAACAGACAGACCCCACTCTGTCAATGTAACACATCCAGGGAAGAGCAGACTGACCCCACTCTGTCAATGTAACACACCCAGGGAAGAGCAGACTGACCCAACTCTGTCAATGTAACACACCCAGGGAAGAGCAGACTGACCCCACTCTGTCAATGTAACACACCCAGGGAAGAGCAGACTGACCCCACTCTGTCAATGTAACACACCCAGGGAAGAGCAGACTGACCTCACTCTGTCAAAGTAACACATACAGGGAAGAGCAGACTGACCCCACTCTGTCAATGTAACACTCCCAGGGAAGAGCAGAATGACCCCACTCTGTCAATGTAACGGACCCAGGGAAGGGCAGACTGACCCCACTCTGTCAATGTAACAGACCCAGGGAAGAGCAGACTGACCCCACTCTGTCAATGTAACAAACCCAGGGAAGAGCAGACTGACCCCACTCTGTCAACGTAACACACCCAGGGAATAGCAGACTGACCCCACTCTGACAATGTAACACACCCAGGGAAGAGCAGACTGCCCTCACTCTGTCAATGTAACACACCCAGGGAAGAACAGACTGACGCCACTCTGTCAATGTAACATACCCAGGGAAGAGTAGACTGACCTTACTCTGTCAATTTAACACACCCTGGGGAGAGTAGACTGACTCCACTCTGACAATGTAACACACCCAGGGAAGAGCAGACTGACCCCACTCTGTCAATGTAACATACCCAGGGAAGAGCAGACTGACCTCACACTGTCAATGTAACACACCCAGGGATGAGCAGACTGACCCCACTCTCTCAATGTGACATACCCAGGGAAGAGTAAACTGATCCCACTCTGTCACTGTAACTCACCCAGGGAAGAGCAGACTGATCCCACTCTGTCAATGTAACACACCCAGGGAAGAGCAGACTGACCCCACTCTGTCAAAGTAACACACCCAGGGAAGAGCAGACTGACCCCACTCTGTCAATGTAACACACCCAGGGAAGAGAAGACTGACCTCACTCTGTCAAAGTAACACACCCACGGAAGAGCAGACTGACCCCACTCTGTCAATGTAACTCACCCAGGGAAGAGCAGAATGACCCAACTCTGTCAATGTAACAGACCCAGGGAAGGGCAGACTGGCCCCACTCTGTCAATGTAACAGACCCAGGGAAGAGCAGACTGACTTCACTCTGTCAATGTAACACACCCAGGGAAGAGCAGACTGACCTTACTCTGTCAATTTAACACACCCTGGGGAGAGGAGACTGACTCCACTCTGACAATGTAACACACCCAGGGAAGAGCAGACTGACCCCACTCTGTCAATGTAACATACCCAGGGAAGAGCAGACTGACCTCACACTGTCAATGTAACACACCCAGGGATGAGCAGACTGACCCCACTCTCTCAATGTGACATACCCAGGGAAGAGTAAACTGATCCCACTCTGTCACTGTAACTCACCCAGGGAAGAGCAGACTGATCCCACTCTGTCAATGTAACACACCCAGGGAAGAGCAGAATGACCTCACTCTGTCAATGTAACACACCCAGGGATGAGCAGACTGACCTCACTCTCTCAATGTGACATACCCAGGGAAGAGCAGACTGACCGCACTCTGTCAATGTAACACACCCAGGGAAGAACAGACAGACCCCACTCTGTCAATGTAACACATCCAGGGAAGAGCAGACTGACCCCACTCTGTCAATGTAACACACCCAGGGATGAGCAGACTGACCCCACTCTGTCAATGTAACACACCCAGGGAAGAGCAGACTGACCCCACTCTGTCAATGTAACACACCAAGGGATGAGCAGACTGACCTCACTCTATCAAAGTAACACACCCAGGGAAGAGCAGACTGACCCCACTCTGTCAATGTAACTCCCCCAGGGAAGAGCAGAATGACTCCACTCTGACAATTTAACTAACCCAGGGAAGAGCAGACTGCCCTCACTCTGTCAATGTAACACACACAGGGAACAGCAGACTGACCCGACTCTGTCAATGTAACAGACCCAGGGAAGGGCAGACTGACCCCACTCTGTCATTGTAACAGACCCAGGGAAGGGCAGACTGACCCCACTCTGTCAATGTAAAACACCCAGGGAAGAGCAGACTGACTCCACTCTGACAATGTAACACACCCAGGGAAGAGCAGACTGCCCTCACTCTGTCAATGTAACACACCCAGGGAAGAGCAGACTGACCCCACTCTGTCAATGTAACATACCCAGGGAAGAGTAGACTGACCTCACTCTGTCAATTTAACACACCCTGGGGAGAGTAGACTGACTCCACTCTGACAATGTAACACACCCAGGGAAGAACAGACAGGCCCCACTCTGTCAATGTAACACATCCAGGGAAGAGCAGACTGACCCCACTCTGTCAATGTAACACACCCAGGGAATAGCAGACTGACCCCACTCTGTCAATGTAACACACCCAGGGAAGAGCAGACTGACCCCACTCTGTCAATGTAACACACCCAGGGAAGAGCAGACTGACCTCACTCTGTCAAAGTAACACACCCAGAGAAGAGCAGACTGACCCCACTCTGTCAATGTAACACACCCAGGGAAGAGCAGAACGACCCCACTCGGTCAATGTAACGGACCAGGGAAGAGCAGACTGACTCCACTCTGTCAATGTAACACACCCAGGGAAGAGCAGACTGACCCCACTCTGTCAAAGTAACACACCCAGGGAAGAGCAGACTGACCCCACTTTGTCAAAGTAACACACCCAAGGAAGAGCAGACTGAACACACTCTGTCAAGGTAACACACCCAGGGAAGAGCAGACTGATCCCACTCTGTCAATGTAACACACCCAGGGAAGAACAGACAGACCCCACTCTGTCAATGTAACACATCCAGGGAAGAGCAGACTGACCCCACTCTGTCAATGTAACACACCCAGGGAAGAGCAGACTGACCCCACTCTGTCAATGTAACACACCCAGGGAAGAGCAGACTGACCCCACTCTGTCAATGTAACACACCCAGGGAAGAGCAGACTGACCCCACTCTGTCAATGTAACACACCCAGGGAAGAGCAGACTGACCTCACTCTGTCAAAGTAACACATACAGGGAAGAGCAGACTGACCCCACTCTGTCAATGTAACAAACCCAGGGAAGAGCAGACTGACCCCTCTCTGTCAACGTAACACACCCAGGGAAGAGCAGACTGACCCCAATCTGTCAATGTAACAGACCCAGGGAAGGGGAGACTGACCCCACACTGTCATTGTAACAGACCCAGGGAAGGTCAGACTGACCCCACTCTGTCAATGTAACACACCCAGGGAAGAGCAGAATGACTCCACTCTGACAATGTAACTAACCCAGGGAAGAGCAGACTGATCCCACTCTGTCAAAGTAACACACCCAGGGAAGAGCAGACTGATCCCACTCTGTCAATGTAACACACCCAGGGAAGAGCAGACTGACCCCACTCTGTCAAAGTAACACACCCAGGGAAGAGCAGACTGACCCCACTCTGACAATGTAACACACCCAGGGAAGAGAAGACTGACCTCACTCTGTCAAAGTAACACACCCACGGAAGAGCAGACTGACCCCACTCTGTCAATGTAACACACCCAGGGAAGAGAAGACTGACCTCACTCTGTCAAAGTAACACACCCAGGGAAGAGCAGACTGACCCCACTCTGTCAATGTAACAGACCCAGGGAAGGGGAGACTGACCCCACACTGTCATTGTAACAGACTCAGGGAAGGGCAGACTGACCCCACTCTGTCAATGTAACACACCTAGGGATGAGCAGACTGACCCCACTCTCTCAATGTGACATACCCAGGGAAGAGCAGACTGACCCCACTCTGTCAAAGTAACACACCCAGGGAAGAGCAGACTGACCCCTCTCTGTCAATGTAACACACCCAGGGAAGAGCAGACTGACCCCACTCTGTCAATGTAACAGACCCAGGGAAGGGGAGACTGACCCCACACTGTCATTGTAACAGACCCAGGGAAGGGCAGACTGACCCCACTCTGTCAATGTAACACACCCAGGGAAGAGCAGAATGACTCCACTCTGACAATTTAACTAACCCAGGGAAGAGCAGACTGCCCTCACTCTGTCAATGTAACACACCCAGGGAACAGCAGACTGACCCCACTCTGTCAATGTAACAGACCCAGGGAAGGGCAGACTGACCCCACTCTGTCATTGTAACAGACCCAGGGAAGGGCAGACTGACCCCACTCTGTCAATGTAAAACACCCAGGGAAGAGCAGACTGACTCCACTCTGACAATGTAACACACCCAGGGAAGAGCAGACTGCCCTCACTCTGTCAATGTAACACACCCAGGGAAGAGCAGACTGACCCCACTCTGTCAATGTAACATACCCAGGGAAGAGGAGACTGACCTCACTCTGTCAATGTAACACACCCAGGGAATAGCAGACTGACCCCACTCTGTCAATGTAACACACCCAGGGAAGAGCAGACTGACCCCACTCTGTCAATGTAACACACCCAGGGAAGAGCAGACTGACCTCACTCTGTCAAAGTAACACACCCAGAGAAGAGCAGACTGACCCCACTCTGTCAATGTAACACACCCAGGGAAGAGCAGAACGACCCCACTCGGTCAATGTAACGGACCAGCGAAGAGCAGACTGACTCCACTCTGTCAATGTAACACACCCAGGGAAGAGCAGACTGACCCCACTCTGTCAGAGTAACACACCCAGGGAAGAGCAGACTGACCCCACTTTGTCAAAGTAACACACCCAAGGAAGAGCAGACTGAACACACTCTGTCAAGGTAACACACCCAGGGAAGAGCAGACTGATCCCACTCTGTCAATGTAACACACCCAGGGAAGAACAGACAGACCCCACTCTGTCAATGTAACACATCCAGGGAAGAGCAGACTGACCCCACTCTGTCAATGTAACACACCCAGGGAAGAGCAGACTGACCCCACTCTGTCAATGTAACACACCCAGGGAAGAGCAGACTGACCCCACTCTGTCAATGTAACACACCCAGGGAAGAGCAGACTGACCCCACTCTGTCAATGTAACACACCCAGGGAAGAGCAGACTGACCTCACTCTGTCAAAGTAACACATACAGGGAAGAGCAGACTGACCCCACTCTGTCAATGTAACACTCCCAGGGAAGAGCAGAATGACCCCACTCTGTCAATGTAACAGACCCAGGGAAGGGCAGACTGACCCCACTCTGTCAATGTAACAGACCCAGGGAAGAGCAGACTGACCCCACTCTGTCAATGTAACAAACCCAGGGAAGAGCAGACTGACCCCTCTCTGTCAACGTAACACACCCAGGGAAGAGCAGACTGACCCCAATCTGTCAATGTAACAGACCCAGGGAAGGGGAGACTGACCCCACACTGTCATTGTAACAGACCCAGGGAAGGTCAGACTGACCCCACTCTGTCAATGTAACACACCCAGGGAAGAGCAGAATGACTCCACTCTGACAATGTAACTAACCCAGGGAAGAGCAGACTGCCCTCACTCTGTCAAAGTAACACACCCAGGGAAGAGCAGACTGATCCCACTCTGTCAATGTAACACACCCAGGGAAGAGCAGACTGACCCCACTCTGTCAAAGTAACACACCCAGGGAAGAGAAGACTGACCCCACTCTGTCAATGTAACACACCCAGGGAAGAGAAGACTGACCTCACTCTGTCAAAGTAACACACCCACGGAAGAGCAGACTGACCCCACTCTGTCAATGTAACACACCCAGGGAAGAGAAGACTGACCTCACTCTGTCAAAGTAACACACCCAGGGAAGAGCAGACTGACCCCACTCTGTCAATGTAACAGACCCAGGGAAGGGGAGACTGACCCCACAGTGTCATTGTAACAGACTCAGGGAAGGGCAGACTGACCCCACTCTGTCAATGTAACACACCTAGGGATGAGCAGACTGACCCCACTCTCTCAATGTGACATACCCAGGGAAGAGTAAACAGACCCCACTCTGTCACTGTAACTAACCCAGGGAAGAGCAGACTGATCCCACTCTGTCAATGTAACACACCCAGGGAAGAGCAGACTGACCCCACTCTGTCAAAGTAACACACCCAGGGAAGAGCAGACTGACCCCACTCTGTCAATGTAACACACCCAGGGAAGAGAAGACTGACCTCACTCTGTCAAAGTAACACACCCACGGAAGAGCAGACTGACCCCACTCTGTCAATGTAACTCACCCAGGGAAGAGCAGACTGCCCTCACTCTGTCAAAGTAACAGACCCAGGGAAGGGCAGACTGACCCCACTCTGTCAATGTAACAGACCCAGGGAAGAGCAGACTGACTTCACTCTGTCAATGTAACACACCCAGGGAAAAGCAGACTGACCCCTCTCTGTCAATGTAACACACCCAGGGAAGAGCAGACTGACCCCACTCTGTCAATGTAACAGACCCAGGGAAGGGCAGACTGACCCCACTCTGTCAATGTAACACACCCAGGGAAGAGCAGACTGACCCCACTCTGTCATTGTAACAGACCCAGGGAAGGGCAGACTGACCCCACTCTGTCAATGTAACACACCCAGGGAAGAGCAGAATGACTCCACTCTGACAATGTAACTAACCCAGGGAAGAGCAGACTGCCCTCACTCTGTCAAAGTAACACACCCAGGGAACAGCAGACTGACCCCACTCTGTCATTGTAAAAGACCCAGGGAAGGGCAGACTGACCCCACTCTGTCAATGTAAAACACCCAGGGAAGAGCAGACTGACTCCACTCTGACAATGTAACACACCCAGGGAAGAGCAGACTGCCCTCACTCTGTCAATGTAACACACCCAGGGAAGAGCAGACTGACCCCACTCGGTCAATGTAACATACCCAGGGAAGAGTAGACTGACCTCACTCTGTCAATTTAACACACCCTGGGGAGAGTAGACTGACTCCACTCTGACAATGTAACACACCCAGGGAAGAGCAGACTGACCCCACTCTGTCAATGTAACATACCCAGGGAAGAGGAGACTGACCTCACTCTGTCAATGTAACACACCCAGGGATGAGCAGACTGACCCCACTCTGTCAATGTAACACATCCAGGGAAGAGCAGACTGACCCCACTCTGTCAATGTAACACACCCAGGGAAGAGCAGACTGACCCCACTCTGTCAATGTAACACACCCAGGGAAGAGCAGACTGACCCCACTCTGTCAATGTAACACACCCAGGGAAGAGCAGACTGACCTCACTCTGTCAAAGTAACACATACAGGGAAGAGCAGACTGACACCACTCTGTCAATGTAACACACCCAGGGAAGAGCAGAATGACCCCACTCTGTCAATGTAACGGACCCAGGGAAGGGCAGACTGACCCCACTCTGTCAATGTAACAGACCCAGGGAAGAGCAGACTGACCTCACTCTGTCAATGTAACAAACCCAGGGAAGAGCAGACTGACCCCTCTCTGTCAACGTAACACACCCAGGGAAGAGCAGACTGACCCCAATCTGTCAATGTAACAGACCCAGGGAAGGGGAGACTGACCCCACACTGTCATTGTAACAGACCCAGGGAAGGTCAGACTGACCCCACTCTGTCAATGTAACACACCCAGGGAAGAGCAGAATGACTCCACTCTGACAATGTAACTAACCCAGGGAAGAGCAGACTGCCCTCACTCTGTCAAAGTAACACACCCAGGGAAGAGCAGACTGATCCCACTCTGTCAATGTAACACACCCAGGGAAGAGCAGACTGACCCCACTCTGTCAAAGTAACACACCCAGGGAAGAGCAGACTGACCCCACTCTGTCAATGTAACACACACAGGGAAAAGAAGACTGACCTCACTCTGTCAAAGTAACACACCCACGGAAGAGCAGACTGACCCCACTCTGTCAATGTAACACACCCAGGGAAGAGAAGACTGACCTCACTCTGTCAAAGTAACACACCCAGGGAAGAGCAGACTGACCCCACTCTGTCAATGTAACAGACCCAGGGAAGGGGAGACTGACCCCACACTGTCATTGTAACAGACCCAGGGAAGGGCAGACTGACCCCACTCTGTCAATGTAACACACCTAGGGATGAGCAGACTGACCCCACTCTCTCAATGTGACATACCCAGGGAAGAGTAAACTGACCCCACTCTGTCACTGTAACTCACCCAGGGAAGAGCAGACTGATCCCACTCTGTCAATGTAACACACCCAGGGAAGAGCAGACTGACCCCACTCTGTCAAAGTAACACACCCAGGGAAGAGCAGACTGACCCCACTCTGTCAATGTAACACACCCAGGGAAGAGAAGACTGACCTCACTCTGTCAACGTAACACACCCAGGGAAGAGCAGACTGACCCCACTCTGTCAATGTAACTCACCCAGGGAAGAGCAGAATGACCCCACTCTGTCAATGTAACAGACCCAGGGAAGGGCAGACTGACCCCACTCTGTCAATGTAACAGACCCAGGGAAGAGCAGACTGACTTCACTCTGTCAATGTAACTCACCCAGGGAAGAGCAGACTGACCCCTCTCTGTCAATTTAACACACCCAGGGAAGAGCAGACTGACCCCACTCTGTCAATGTAACAGACCCAGGGAAGGGCAGACTGACCCCACTCTGTCATTGTAACAGACCCAGGGAAGGGCAGACTGACCCCACTCTGTCAATGTAACACCCCCAGGGAAGAGCAGACTGACTACACTCTGACAATGTAACTCACCCAGGGAAGAGCAGACTGCCCTCACTCTGTCAATGTAACACACCCAGGGAAGAGCAGACTGACCCCACTCTGTCAATGTAACATACCCAGGGAAGAGTAGACTGACCTCACTGTGTCAATTTAACACACCCTGGGGAGAGTAGACTGCTCCACTCTGACAATGTAACACACCCAGGGAAGAGCAGACTGACCCCACTCTGTCAATGTAACATACCCAGGGAAGAGAAGACTGACCTCACTCTGTCAATGTAACACACCCAGGGAAGACCAGACTGACCCCACTCTCTCAATGTGACATACCCAGGGAAGAGCAGACTGACCGCACTCTGTCAATGTAACTCACCCAGGGAAGATCAGACTGATCCCACTCTGTCAATGTAACACACCCAGGGAAGAGGAGACTGAACCCACTATGTCAATGTAACACACCCAGGGAAGAGCAGACTGACCCCACTCTGTCAAAGTAACACACCCAGGGAAGAGCAGACTGACCCCACTCTGTCAAAGTAACACACCCAGGGAAGAGCAGACTGACCCCACTTTGTCAAAGTAACACACCCAGGGAAGAGCAGACTGAACCCTCTCTGTCAATGTAACACACCCAGGGAAGAACAGACTGACCCCACTCTGTCAATGTAACACACCCAGGGAAGAGCAGACTGACCCCACTCTGTCAATGTAACACACCCAGGGAAGAGCAGACTGACCCCACTCTGTCAATGTAACACACCCAGGGAAGAGCAGACTGACCCCACTCTGTCAATGTAACGCACCCAGGGAAGAGCAGACTGACCCCACTCTTTCAATGTAACACACCCAGGGAAGAGCAGACTGACCTCACTCTGTCAATGTAACACACCCTGGGAAGAGCAGACTGACCCCACTCTGTCAATGTAACACACCCAGGGAAGAGCAGACTGACCCCACTCTGTCAATGAAACACACCCTGGGAAGAGCAGACTGACCCCACTCTGTCAATGTAACACACCCAGGGATGAGCAGACTGACCCCACTCTGTCAATGTAACAGACTGAGGGAAGAGCAGACTGACCCCACTGTGTCAGTGTAACACACCCAGGGAACAGCAGACTGACTTCACTCTGTCAATGTAACACACCCAGGGAAGAGCAGACTGACTCCACTCTGTCAATGTAACACACCCAGGGAAGAGCAGACTGACTC